>NC_053392.1:625608733-625712394 GCF_905171765.1 Bufo bufo | reverse complement strand
AAAGAGTCCATAGTCTCACTGCTCTTACCGTAAAGAGTCTATAGTCTCACTGCTCTTACCGTAAAGAGTCCATAGTCTCACTGCTCTTACAGTAAAGAGTCCATAGTCTCACTGCTCTTACAGTAAAGTCCATAGTCTCACTGCTCTTACAGTAAAGAGTCCATAGTCTCACTGCTCTTACAGTAAAGTCCATAGTCTCACTGCTCTTACAGTAAAGAGTCCATAGTCTCACTGCTCTTACAGTAAAGAGTCCATAGTCTCACTGCTCTTACAGTAAAGTCCATAGTCTCACTGCTCTTACAGTAAAGAGTCCATAGTCTCACTGCTCTTACAGTAGAGAGTCCATAGTCTCACTGCTCTTACAGTATAGAGTCCATAGTCTCACTGCTCTTACAGTAAAGAGTCCATAGTCTCACTGCTCTTACAGTAAAGAGTCCATAGTCTCACTGCTCTTACAGTAAAGAGTCCATAGTCTCACTGCTCTTACAGTAAAGAGTCCATAGTCTCACTGCTCTTACAGTAAAGTCCATAGTCTCACTGCTCTTACAGTAAAGAGTCCATAGTCTCACTGCTCTTACAGTAAAGTCCATAGTCTCACTGCTCTTACAGTAAAGAGTCCATAGTCTCACTGCTCTTACAGTAAAGAGTCCATAGTCTCACTGCTCTTACAGTAAAGAGTCCATAGTCTCACTGCTCTTACAGTAAAGAGTCCATAGTCTCACTGCTCTTACAGTATAGAGTCCATAGTCTCACTGCTCTTACAGTAAAGAGTCCATAGTCTCACTGCTCTTACCGTAAAGAGTCCATAGTCTCACTGCTCTTACAGTATAGAGTCCATAGTCTCACTGCTCTTACAATAAAGAGTCCATAGTCTCACTGCTTACAGTAAAGAGTCCATAGTCTCACTGCTCTTACAGTAAAGAGTCCATAGTCTCACTGCTCTTACAGTAAAGAGTCCATAGTCTCACTGCTCTTACCGTAAAGAATCCATAGTCTCACTGCTCTTACAGTAAAGAGTCCACAGTCGCACTGCTCTTACAGTAAAGAGTCCATAGTCTCACTGCTCTTACCGTAAAGAATCCATAGTCTCACTGCTACTACAGTAAAGAGTCCCATAGTCTCACTGCTCTTACAGTAAAGAGTTCATAGTCTCACTGCTCTTACAGTAAAGAGTCCATAGTCTCACTGCTCTTACAGTAAAGGGTCCATAGTCTCACTGCTCTTACAGTAAAGAGTCCATAGTCTCACTGCTCTTACAGTAAAGAGTCCATAGTCTCACTGCTCTTACAGTAAAGAGTCCATAGTCTCCCTGATCTTACAGTAAAGAGTCCATAGTCTCACTGCTCTTACAGTAAAGAGTCCATAGTCTCACTGCTCTTACAGTATAGAGTCCATAGTCTCACTGCTCTTACAGTAAAGAGTCCATAGTCTCACTGCTCTTACAGTAAAGAGTCCATAGTCTCACTGCTCTTACAGTAAAGAGTCCATAGTCTCACTGCTCTTACAGTATAGAGTCCATAGTCTCACTGCTCTTACAGTAAAGAGTCCATAGTCTCACTGCTCTTACAGTATAGAGTCCATAGTCTCACTGCTCTTACAGTAAAGAGTCCATAGTCTCACTGCTGTTACAGTAAGGAGTCCATAGTCTCACTGCTCTTACCGTAAAGAATCCTCTTCTATGTTTGTGTACAAACCTTCTTTCCTCCAGACGCAGAGGATGTCCCCTCGTCATAGTCACAGTCCTGGGGATAAATAGATGATGGGAGTGATCTCTGTACTGACCCCTGATATATTTATACATATTAATTAGATCTCCCCTCAGTCGTCTTTTTTCTAAAGTGAATAACCCTAATTTTGATAATCTTTCAGGGTACTGTAGTTGCCCCATTCCAGTTATTACTTTAGTTGCCCTCCTCTGGACCCTCTCCAGCTCTGCTATGTCTGCCTTGTTCACAGGAGCCCAGAACTGTACACAGTGCTCCATGTGTGGTCTGACCAGTGATGTGTAAAGTGACAGGACTATGTTCTCATCACGGGCATCTATGCCCCTTCTGATGCAACCCATTATCTTATTGGCCTTGGCAGCAGCTGCCTGACACTGGTTTTTGCAGCTTAGTTTGCTGTTTATTAAAATTCCTAGATCCTTTTCCATGTCAGTGTTACCCAGTGTTTTACCATTTAGTATGTACGGGTGACTTGCATTATTCCTTCCCATGTGCATAACTTTACATTTGTCAGTGTTAAACCTCATCTGCCACTTATCTGCCCAAGCCTCCAATCTATCCAGATCCCTCTGTAGTAGTATACTGTCCTCTGTAGTATATATATACAGTATACTGTCCTCTGTAGTATGTATACAGTATACTGTCCTCTGTAGTATATATACAGTATACTGTCCTCTGTAGTATATATACAGTATACTGTCCTCTGTAATATATATACAGTATACAGTCCTCTGTAGTATATATACAGTATACAGTCCTCTGTAGTATATATATATATATATATACAGTATACTGTCCTCTGTAGTATATATACACAGTATACTGTCCTCTGTAGTATATATACAGTATACTGTCCTCTATAGTGTTTTTTACTTTACACAGTTTAGTGTCATCTGCGAAAATTAATACTTTACTATGCAAGCCTTCTACAAGATCATTAATAAATATATTGAAGAGGATAGGGCCCAATACTGACCCCTGTGGTACCTCACTATTGACAGTGACCCCTCCAGTACTGACCCCTGAGGTACCCCACTAGTGACAGTGACCCCCCCAGTACTGACCCCTGAGTATAACCACCCTCTGTTTTCTATCACTGAGCCAGTTACTTACCCACTTACAGACGTTTTCTCCCAGTCCGAGCATTCTCATTTTATATACTAACCTTTTATGAGGTACAGTGTCAAATGCTTTGGAGAAGTCCAGATACACGACATCCATTGATTCGCCGCTGGCAAGTCTAGAACTTACCTCCTCATAGAAACTGATTAAATTAGTTTGACATGACCGATCCCTCACGAAGCCATGCTGATATGGCGTTATTTGCTTATTTCCGTTAAGATGCTCTAAGATAGCATCTCTCAGAAAACCTTCAAACAGTTTACCCACAACAGATGTTAAACTTACCGGCCTATAGTTTCCAGGCTCTGTTTTTGGACCCTTTTTGAATATTGGCACCTTATTTGCCATGCGCCAATCCTGTGGGACATTCCCTGTCAGTATAGAGTCCACAAATATCAGAAATAAGGGTCTAGCTATGACATTACTTAATTCCCTTAGGATACGGGGGTGTATGCCATCTGGTCCTGGCGATTTGTCTATTTTAATCTTTTTAAGTCGCTGTTGTACTTCTTCCTGGGTCAGACAGGACAATTTTAATGGGGAATTTATTTTTACATTCTGCATGTCATCTGACAGTTTATTTTCCTCAGTGAATACATTGGAAAAAAAAATATTTAACAGCTTTGCTTTCTCCTCGTCGCTCTCTGCGACTCACCCCTCATTACTCTTTAAAGGGCCGACACCTTCAGATTTATACTTTTTAACATTTATATAATTGAAGAACATTTTAGGGTTAGTTTTACTCTCTTTGGCAATTAATCTCTCGGTCTCTAGTTTGGCCGCTTTTATTTGTTTTTTACATGTTCTATTTTTTTCCTTATAGTTTTTCAGTGCTTCCGTGCTCCCCTCCTGTTTTAGTGATTTGTATGCTTTTTTGTCATTTATTGCTTTCTTTACAGTTCTGTTTATCCACATTGGTTTATTTTTGTTCCTTAACCTTTTATTCCCATACGGTATGTACCTCTCACAATGAGATTTTAGGATGTTTTTAAAGATATCCCATTTTGTGGCTGTATTTTTATTTTTGAGGACTTTATCCCAGTTAGTTAGGCCGATGTCCTCTCTTAGTTGGCTAAATTTAGCTTTTTTGAAGTTTGGTATTTTTGTTCCTCCCTGTAGAAACGCTCTTTTGAATGATAATTGGAAGGTTATTACTTTCTGGTCACTATTTCCCCGGTGTCCCCCGACCTGCACGTCTGTTGTTCTGTCAGGCCTATTGGTTAATAGTAAGTCCAGTATGGCCGTCCCTCTAGTCGGGTCCTGAACCAGTTGGGAGAGGTTATTGTCTTTGGTTATTGCCAAGAACCTGTTTCCCTTATGAGATGTACAGGTCTCAGTTTCCCAGTCTATATCTGCGGAGTTCCCCCATAATAACCACCTCATTATGATTTGCCGCCTCATCTATCTCGTTTAGTAGTAGATTTTCTGTGGACTCCGGTATATTAGGTGGTTTATAGTAAACTCCTATTAGTAATTTATTGTTGTTTTTAGCTCCATGTATCTCTACCCACAGAGACTCCACATGTCCATGTACCTCACTTATATCTTCACGGAAAGCTCATCAAGAGAATGCCAAGAGTGTGCAAAGCAGTAATCAAAGCAAAAGGTGGCTACTTTGAAGAACCTAGAATATGACATATTTTCAGTTGTTTCACACTTGTTTGTTATGTATATAATTCCACATGTGTTAATTCATAGTTTTGATGCCTTCATAGTCATGAAAATAAAGAAAACTCTTTGAATGAGAAGGTGTGTCCAAACTTTTGGTCTGTACTGTACATTTGAGAGGTTTATGTATATTTTTTACCCTACACCTTTCCTTCTGAACTGTTCTAGTCCCTCCTTCCATTACCCCCCAGTCCCACTACCTGCCCCCGGTCTCTATCTGCACTATCTTCCCCTCCTATAATGTAATTCCTCCCCCAGTCCCACTACCTGCCCCCGGTCTCTATCTGCACTATCTTCCCCTCCTATAATGTAATTCCTCCCCCAGTCCCACTACCTGCCCCCGGTCTCTATCTGCACTATCTTCCCCTCCTATAATGTAATTCCTCCCCCAGTCCCACTACCTTCCCCCGGTCTCTATCTGCACTATCTTCCCCTCCTATAATGTAATTCCTCCCCCAGTCCCACTACCTGCCCCCGGTCTCTATCTGCACTATCTTCCCCTCCTATAATGTAATTCCTCCCCCAGTCCCACTACCTGCCCCCGGTCTCTATCTGCACTATCTTCCCCTCCTATAATGTAATTCCTCCCCCAGTCCCACTACCTGCCCCCGGTCTCTATCTGCACTATCTTCCCCTCCTATAATGTAATTCCTCCCCCAGTCCCACTACCTGCCCCCGGTCTCTATCTGCACTATCTTCCCCTCCCCCCAGTCCCTAGTTTAAACCCTCCTCCAACCTTCTAGCCATCTTCCCCCCCAGCACAGCTGCCCCTTCCCCATTGAGGTGCAGCCCGTCCCTACGATAGAGCCTGTAGCCGATAGAGAAGTCGCCCAGTTCTCCAGGAACCCAAACCCCTCCTTCCTGCACCAGTTCTGGAGCCACTTGTTCCCCTCCCTAATCTCCCGCTGCCTTTCTTGTGTGGCTCGTGGTACCTGCAGTATTTCGGAAAACACTACCTTTGAGGTCCTTGCCCTGAGCTTTTGACCTAAATCCCTGAAATTATTTTTAAGGACTCTCCACCTTCCTCTAACTTTGTCATTGGTTCGATATGGACCATGACCGCTGGATCTTCTCCAGGCCCTCCCAGTAATCTGTCAACCCGATCCGCCATGTGTCTTTGTGACAGATCGCCCTATCTGTTCCCCTAATAACTGACTCTCCCACTACCAGCACCCGTCTGCCCCGCTCTCCTGGTCCTCTGCTTACCGGAGCTGACATCCCCCTGACTGGCAGAGGAAGTGTCCGGCTGCGGCAGTGCCGTCCCTGGACCGACATCCCGCTAACCTGCCAACCTTGTGTCAGATCAGGGCTAGCCTCCCTGCACTCCTCCCTCTACCCCGCTTTCCTCAGCCTCCTCTGTCCCCCTCCCCCTCATCTACCCCATAGAGCGCCTGCTTGGGGAGAAGCAAACTCTTTTGCAAATTGTCAGCGCCTCTCAGTGCTGCAACTCGCCCGTTTAGAGACTCGATTAGCGAATCCAGACGGGTAATTTTCTCACATCTTGAATAGAGATATCCATCCCCCAACGGCTGCTCCAGGACTGCAGACATCATGCGAGATGTGCACTGGACACTGTGATTCATGATGATGTCACAGCACAGTGAGGTCACACAGTTTATGCTTCAGGACGTCCTCCGATTAATGATGTCACAGGCCGTCCTCTGATTGGTTTATGATGTCACAGCACAGTGAGGTCACACAGTTTATGCTTCAGGCCGTCCTCTGATTGGTTTATGATGTCACAGTGCATATAGGTCATAGGATGTCCTGTGATTGGATGGTGATGTCACAGTGAGGTCACACATTCTTTAGCAGGTCAGTCTGTGATTGGTTTATGATGTCACAGTGCAGTGAGGTCACACAGTTTATGCTTCAGGCCGTCCTCTGATTGGTTTATGATGTCACAGTGCAGATAGGTCATAGGATGTCCTGTGATTGGATGGTGAGGTCACAGTGAGGTCACACATTCTTTAGCAGGTCAGTCTGTGATTGGTTTATGATGTCACAGTGCAGTGAGGTCACACAGTTTATGCTTCAGGCCGTCCTCTGATTGGTTAATGATGTTACAGTGCAGTTAGGTCACAGGATGTCCTGTGATTGGTTGATGACATCACAGTGCAGTGAGGTCACACAGTCTGTCCTGTGATTGGAGGACTCCTGTATTACTTGTTACATGTGCTATAAATGTTTCAGGATGTTGTGAATATTACCGGTTATTATGATATTATTACAGAAGGCAGGAGCCGTGATGGACCGCACGTCCCATGATTCCCTGCAGCTCAGTCGGATGGTCACATGGACATCTCAGGGTGGGGGGGGGGGGGGGGGGGATGATGGGTGATCCTCCCTGGATCCCAGCCGATCCGTCTCCATCATTGGTGGCGTTTTAATTTGCTTGTGTTTTTCTATTGCTGCCGTTGACTGGGTTTAACGCGATTATGCGCAATGAATGGCGGCACACGCGGCTTAATGGCAGCCATTTCTTATCCGAATGGAGTCGTCGCAAGAACTCGCTGAAATTTTATTACAAAATAAAAAGTTATTTACGGAGGATTTTTAGCGCTTGCTAAATACTCTGAAGACGATGGGGGTTCAGCTGCTCCTCCGCCCGGGTCTTGCTGGGTGTCCAGAACTCATCGTATTTTATGTCTCTGTGATTTTGTGAGTTCATAAGTCGCTCATAAAATCAATGGATATAAATGTGCATGAGACGGCAAGTTATATACAAGAGGCGTATGACAACCGTCATCTTCAGCAAAACTACAACTCCCAGCATGCCCTGATAATCTTTAATATGCGGTGATCTTATTGGAGTTGCAGACTGAAAATTACATAGTGGAAAGAGCAGAGTTCATCAGCAGCACAGAGTATTTAAGGTGAAGGTTATGCATCTTTTGGGTTGACGGTATTGACTGTGATTACATCACAACAATACAAAACCTAATATAAAGATCCCGGAATGTAAGAGACTAAACAAGCAGGGAATGATGGGAGATTTTAGTTCTAAAGCCAGCAGAAGAATGAGCACAGCTCTGGAGTATAATACAGGATGTTACTCAGGATCAGTACAGGATAAGTAATGTATGTACACAGTGACTGCACCAGCAGAATAGTGAGTGCAGCTCTGGAGTATAATACAGGATGTAACTCAGGATCAGTACAGGATAAGTAATGTATGGACACAGTGACTGCACCAGCAGAATAGTGAGTGCAGCTCTGGAGTATAATACAGGATGTAACTCAGGATCAGTACAGGATAAGTAATGTATGTACACAGTGACTGCACCAGCAGAATAGTGAGTGCAGCTCTGGAGTATAATACAGGATGTTACTCAGGATCAGTACAGGATAAGTAATGTATGTACACAGTGACTGCACCAGCAGAATAGTGAGTGCAGATCTGGAGTATAATACAGGATGTAACTCAGGATCAGTACAGGATAAGTAATGTATGTACACAGTGACTGCACCAGCAGAATAGTGAGTGCAGCTCTGGAGTATAATACAGGATGTAACTCAGGATCAGTACAGGATAAGTAATGTATGTACACAGTGACTCCACCAGCAGAATAGTGAGTGCAGCTCTGGAGTATAATACAGGATGTAACTCAGGATCAGTGCAGGATAAGTAATGTATGTACACAGTGACTGCACCAGCAGAATAGTGAGTGCAGCTCTGGAGTATAATACAGGATGTAACTCAGGATCAGTACAGGATAAGTAATGTATGTACACAGTGACTGCACCAGCAGAATAGTGAGTGCAGCTGTGGAGTATAATACAGGATGTAACTCAGGATCAGTACAGGATAAGTAATGTGTGTACACAGTTACTGCACCAGCAGAATAGTGAGTGCAGCTCTGGAGTATAATACAGGATGTAACTCAGGATCAGTACAGGATAAGTAATGTATGTACACAGTGACTCCACCAGCAGAATAGTGAGTGCAGCTCTGGAGTATAATACAGGATGTAACTCATGATCAGTACAGGATAAGTAATGTAATTACTCAGTGACTGCACCAGCAAAATAGTGAGTGCAGCTCTGGAGTATAATACAGGATGTAACTCAGGATCAGTACAGGATAAGTAATGTATGTACACAGTGACTGCACCAGCAGAATAGTGAGTGCAGCTCTGGAGTATAATACAGAATGTAACTGAGGATCAGCACAGGATAAGTAATGTATGTACACAGTGACTGCACCAGCAGAATAGTGAGTGCAGCTCTGGAGTATAATACAGGATGTAACTCAGGATCAGTACAGGATAAGTAATGTATGTACACAGTGACTGCACCAGCAGAATAGTGAGTGCAGCTCTGGAGTATAATACAGGATGTAACTCAGGATCAGTACAGGATAAGTAATGTATGTACACAGTGACTGCACCAGCAGAAAAGTGAGTGCAGCTCTGGAGTATAATACAGGATGTAACTCAGGATCAGTACAGGATAAGTAATGTATGTACACAGTGACTGCACCAGCAGAATAGTGAGTGCAGCTCTGGAGTATAATACAGGATGTAACTCAGGATCAGTACAGGATAAGTAATGTATGTACACAGTGACTGCACCAGCAGAATAGTGAGTGCAGCTCTGGAGTATAATACAGGATGTAACTTAATGATTTTCCTATTTCATGACGTAAAGTCATAGTTTTATTAAAGACACGGAGGCTTCGTATTGCTTACTCCTTCTTTACTGAACCACCAATAGCAGCAAAGAGAAAAAATTTACATATAAGGAACCATAGCAACCAAGGTCCCTCCCCACTGGCCCCTATAATAGGCCGCTCTTCCTCTGTGACTTCCTCTTTCTTTGAACCTCTGGTGCTGACATCCCGAACATCCCAACGGTAACTCCGAACTGAACCGACATCACGAACATCACAACGATGACTCCAAACTTCAACTGGAACAGACAGTCCAACGCCCAGCAGCGTAATCAACTAGCCAACCAGGCTAAACTGTAGACCATATCCTCCGGAAAACACGGCATACTGTAACGGAAAACTTCATCCTGGAAAATAAAACAGACCATAGGCCTAGGTGAAACAACATCTCCAGACAGCATGTCCAGACGCCACCTTCGCCACTGGAAAAACAGGTGACAAGTGACCGAACACAATAAGAAGTGTAATAAATACATGAAATACAATGTCAATGCAAGAACATTAGGACAATAAAACCTAAAACACAATAACTTAAAAGGTTAATAATACATAGAGGTAATGATACATGACCCCTGTAACAAAAACTGCGAGAAAAACCCCAAGGGAGGGGATAGGGTGGGCAATACTCGCCTCCGTGTCTTTAATAAAACTATGACTTTACGTCATGAAATAGGAAAATCATTAAGTTTTACAGCAAGACACGGAGGCTTCGTATTGCAAGTTCAAAGCCCGTCAATGATTGAAGCAAATAAATTAGGTGGAGGACAGAAATAGAACTCCCTGAAAGTGGTAACATTGGACCAATCCGCCAGGCGCATAACATCCTCTAATCTGGCACCCGAAACCGCCAAAGCGGTGGCAGAGGCCCCACGCGCAGAATGGGCCGTGAAGACAGACGTGTCCACACCCGCTAATGACATTACCCATTTAAGCCAGCGTGCTAACGTGGGGCTAGAAACCGGTCCAAAAGGATGACGAATAGAAATGAACAGCTGAGAGCTGGCCGGAGACCGATGCGCCAGAGTCCTGGACTCGTATTCTTTAAGGCACGCCACTGGACATAAAATCGGAGAGTCAGAAAAACTGGGGTAGGACACGAAACGTATGTTAGTCTTCGTGCGACGCGAGATGTTGAAAGTAACCCCCTCCGGGGTAAAGGACCGCGAGTCGTGATCAAGAGCCCTAACATCTGAGACCCTCTTGCACGAAATAAGGCAAAATAACGTCAAGAGCTTAGCTGACAATTGCCTAATTGTGAGGTCAGAGTTCTCGGGCCAGGAGGACAAGAAGGTAAGGACCAGGGCCACGTCCCATGTAGTGGAAAAACGAGGACGCGGGGGACGAGATAAACGAGCCCCCCTTAAAAGGCGAGAAACAGACGGATGTTGGCCAGCCGCGACTCCCTCGAAGCCCGCATGGGTAGAAGAGATAGCGGACCTAAAAAGGTTAATGGTCCGATATGCCTTCCCCGCCTCGAAGAGAGAGGTGAGAAACTCTAGCAGGTGGGTTACAGGTGCCGAAACGGGATCCAAGTCCCGTTCCACGCACCAGTTAGCCCAAGTTCTCCAGGCTGCCCGGTACGACTTCCTAGTGCCGGGAGCCCATGCACTGTCCAATAGTTGTCGAGTTGCTGCCGAAACTCCCTCGAACGATCCAGGTGTCCGGAGATCCGGCATGCCAGCAGCCGCAGGGATCCGTCGAGTAGAAGGGGATGTTGTAGTCCCAGAGGGTTGTGGAGGAGATCCGACCGGGTCGGGAGAAGAACAGGAATCTCCACTAGAATCCTCAGCAACGAGGGGAACCAGACCTGAGACCCCCAGAACGGTACCACAAGAACTAGGTCCGCCTGCTGACGAATCACCTGCAAGAGTGTCCTCGGAATCATCGAGAATGGGGGAAACGCGTACAGGCGGGATACCGACCAATCCTGGAGGAACGCATCCACTGCTAATGCTTCCGGGTCCGGACGCCAGCTGTAAAACCGGGTGATCTGTCTGTTCAGCCGTGAAGCGAACAGGTCGATGACATCGGACCCCACAATTCCGAGATAGCTGAGAAGACCCGAGGATCCAATTGCCAATCGCTGCCATCCGATAGGTAGCGCGAGTTCCAATCCGCCTGGACGTTGTTCAGTCCCGGTAGGTACTCCGCCTGGACCATGATGTCTCTGGATAGGCAAAATGTCCAAAAGTCTTTGGCCAGACGAGCCAACGTCGCTGAGCGAGTACCCCCCAAACGGTTGACATACTGGACTGCTGATATATTGTCCATACGTAATTTGATGCAAGCGTTGGCGATCCCGTTGGAAAAACTCCTCACCGCGAAGGATCCTGCCAGGAGCTCCAAAGCATTGATGTGCAGGAGGGACTCCTCCGCTGACCATGGGCCTCCCGTAGATACACCATTGCAATGGGCGCCCCAACCCTGGAGGCTCGCATCTGATTCTATGGTCAACTCTGGCAGGGAGCCGAAAATCGCCCTGCCGTTCCACGCTTCCAGATTGGCTATCCACCAACTCAATTCCTCTCGGGCCTCCGAATCCAGGACCACCGCGTCCGCAAAGGATGCACCGGTCCGAAGATAGGCGATCTTCAGACGCTGGAGCGCACGGTAATGTAACGGGGCTGGAAACACCGCCTGGATGGACGAGGCTAACAGACCGATGATGCGGGCCAGATGACGCAATGAGAGATGGGGTATGAGAAGCGCATGTCTCAGTTCTTTGCGGATCGCCCGCAATTTTGCCGTCGGCAGACTGAGGGACTCCGAGAGAGAATCCACCGTGAATCCTAAGAATTCCATCCTCTGAGCCGGGATGAGGCAGGACTTCTCTATGTTGAGGAGGAATCCGAGATCTGAAAGCAAATCCGACGTCCACTGGAGATGTTCCAGTAACCCCACCCTGGATTCGTGCATCAGAAGGATGTCGTCCAGGTAAATAATTAGGCGGACGCCCCGAGTCCTCAACCATGACACGACCGGACGCAGCAACTTGGTGAAGCACCAAGGAGCTGACGACAGTCCGAATGGCAGACAGGTGAACCTCCAGACCTCTCCATTCCACTTGAACTGGAGCAAGTCCCTGGAACAATTGGCCACTGGGACCGTCAGGTAAGCATCCTTCAGGTCGAGCTTTACCATCCAGTCCCCCGGCACTAGTAAGTCCGGTAGGAGATGGATCCCCTCCATCTTGAAATGACGGTAGCGAACCACCGCATTCAGCGCGCGAAGATTGATGACTGGCCTCATCTGCCCGCCTTTCTTTTGAACGAGGAATATATTGCTGATCACAGCCCCCTGGGCCGGGGACGCTCGTTCGATAGCCCGCTTTGTCTGAGGGAGCGTAGCTCCGCGTCCACCAGGGCGCAATCCGTGCGTGACAGGGGGATTAGCGGGGGGGAGGGAACAAGGTAGGGAGACCCCGTGAGTTCTATGCGAAATCCCCTGACCGTGGTCAGCACCCACGGATCTGAGGTGATGAGGCCCCAAACATGAAAAAAGAGCCAGAGTCGGCCCCCTACACAAGGTACCGTAGAATCCCCGATGCGAGGGAGACTTACCCAGGGGTCTGCGATGGCTTGGGTTTCCCCGGAAGGAGCGAGAACGCCACTGATGTCCTCTGGATGCGAAGAAGGGAGACGGATTACGTTGGTCCTGGAAAGGTGGTCTTTGTCCACCGGCACCTCTATTTGCTCCGCGGGCCTGGAAACTAGCACGGCCGGACAGGCGGCCCCTACCACTGCCGGCCCGATGAGAGACCCGTCCGTGAAACACCCTGCGCATCGAACTCTGGGCCTTGTCAAGCGCAGTAAAGGTGCCCACAAAACGGCCCATGTCCTTAATGAAGGACTCACCGAAAAGGAGGCCCTGGGCTTCCTTTCCCGCCTCAGTGAGCGCCAAGTTAGCTAACTTAGGGTCTATCTTGAATAGGATAGACTTGCGCCTCTCAATCGCCACTGAAGTATTGGCGTTGCCGGTAAGGCAAATGGCCCTCTGGGCCCAGCCCCGTAACTCCTCGTGGTCTATTGGGGATCCCTCACTCCTGGCTGACTCGGCCATCTCCAAGATCTTGGTCAGTGGGCCGAGGACATCTAGAATCTTGTCCTGGCAGCTGCGAAGCGCTGAATCCAGACCCTTTTTTGAGTTCCAGCCAGTTTTGGTCAGAAACTGAGCCATCTTGGGATCCACTATTGGGGTGTCACACACCTTATTAGGAACCAATGGCCTGGGACACTCAGCCCTGAGTTTGTTGCGTGATTCGCGGGAAAGCGAGTGACGCACCCAGTGCTCCAAATAAGCCCCTACATGAGGGGAGGGGAGCCATTCCGCCGAACGCGGGTGGTGCAAAGATTCGGGGTCAAACATAGGTTCTCCCGAATCATCCAGAACCGCCACAGATTGGGAAGCGGTACAAGGGGACACCACATCCCTGGCAGAGGAGGTAGCTGCAACGGCAGCCGAGGGGCCCTGAACTGGGGGGGTGACATCCTCCTCCGCCTCATAATCCATATCCGCGAATGCCTCCTCGTCTGAAGCTCTGTCAGAGCCAGACAATTCCGGGGATTGCGCTCTTGCGCTTTTCCATGTCCGCGCCCGTTCTGCCCGGCGGGAAAGGGCCCTCTTCCGTGGTCTAAGCACGGTCTCTGGGGTGGCAATATGCGCACCAGTCAAAACCTCCTCTACAATAGGAGAGTCATTTGAGGTAGGCTGCGGAGTGGCAATGGGATCCTGCAAAGGTACATTAGAAGGTGGGACGGATAGGGCCTGGGTAATGGTCTGAGAAAGGATGGATGACATGGAGCCCATGGCTGCCATGATCGCATCCGACACTGATCGCTGTAGAGCCAGCGCCTGAGCATCCACATGAGAGGGGCCGGATCCCTCAGGGGGGGAGGGGGGCCTGCCGGCAGACTGAGGGGAAGTAGGTACAGACATAACTGCAACTGGCCTGGCTAAAGTGCTACCCGGTGAAAGTAACTCACTGTCAAGAGCGGAGATGCCTGAGGAGAACACTGGATGCTAGAAAGGCAGAGGGAGCAGCAGGAGCCGCCGACCGTGCTGTAAGTAAAAAGCGACTGGCCGGAAGGAGCAGGAGACGCTGTAGCTCCGCCCCCAAAAGCCCGCGAATCGCGGCAGCCAAACGCAAGATGGCCGCCGAGATCTCGCGAGATCTCGCTGTCCCACCGCACAGTAAGCACCAGGAACGAAGCCGCCGTCCACAGGGACGGAGGATCCGCCCACCATATGCCGGGAACCTAAGCGATCAAAAGGTAGGACTCTCAAAGTGCCAAAAGACCACTGGCTAGGGCAGAGAACCCCCCGGAGCTAAGGGTGAAGGGAAACTAAGGGGGTGGGGGGGGGGGACGCAGGAAACGGCAACCGAAACAACTCAGCGCGGTGATAAGCGTAATGCAAATAAAACAATCCACCCCAGCAATAAGCCGAACGCATGAGGCAAAGGGGAGCGCTGCGAGCACGCAGGGTTAGTCACCCTGGGGTAAACAGCGCAAAGACACTAAATATCAATGACACAAGCATAAAAGAAGATGTACTTAACTTGGTGGCAGCAGCAAAGAAAGAGGAAGTCACAGAGGAAGAGAGGCCTATTATAGGGGCCAGTGGGGAGGGACCTTGGTTGCTATGGTTCCTTATATGTAAATTTTTTCTCTTTGCTGCTATTGGTGGTCAGTAAAGAAGGAGAAAGCAATACGAAGCCTCCGTGTCTTGCTGTAAAACTCAGGATCAGTACAGGATAAGTAATGTATGTACACAGTGACTGCACCAGCAGAATAGTGAGTGCAGCTCCGGAGTATAATACAGGATGTAACTCAGGATCAGTACAGGATAAGTAATGTATGTACACAGTGACTGCACCATCAGAATAGTGAGTGCAGCTCTGGAGTATAATACAGGATGTAACTCAGGATCAGTACAGGATAAGTAATGTATGTACACAGTGACTGCACCAGCAGAATAGTGAATGCAGCTCTGAAGTATAATACAGGATGTAACTCAGGATCAGTACAGGATAAGTAATGTATGTACACAGTGACTGCACCAGCAGAATAGTGAGTGCAGCTCTGGAGTATAATACATGATGTAACTCAGGATCAGTACAGGATAAGTAATGTATGTACACAGTGACTGCACCAGCAGAATAATGAGTGCAGCTCTGGAGTATAATACAGGATGTAACTCAGGATCAGTACAGGATAAGTAATGTATGTACACAGTGACTGCACCAGCAGAATAGTGAGTGCAGCTCTGGAGTATAATACAGGATGTAACTGAGGATCAGTACAGGATAAGTAATGTATGTACACAGTGACTGCACCAGCAGAATAGTGAGTGCAGCTCTGGAGTATAATACAGGATGTAACTCAGGATCAGTACAGGATAAGTAATGTATGTACACAGTGACTGCACCAGCAGAATAGTGAGTGCAGCTCTGGAGTATAATACAGGATGTAACTCAGGATCAGTGCAGGATAAGTAATGTATGTACACAGTGACTGCACCAGCAGAATAGTGAGTGCAGCTCTGGAGTATAATACAGGATGTAACTGAGGATCAGTACAGGATAAGTAATGTATGTACACAGTGACTGCACCAGCAGAATAGTGAGTGCAGCTCTGGAGTATAATACAGGATGTAACTCAGGATCAGTACAGGATAAGTAATGTATGTACACAGTGACTGCACCAGCAGAATAGTGAGTGCAGCTCTGGAGTATAATACAGGATGTAACTCAGGATCAGTACAGGATAAGTAATGTATGTACACAGTGACTGCACCAGCAGAATAGTGAGTGCAGCTCTGGAGTATAATACAGGATGTAACTGAGGATCAGTACAGGATAAGTAATGTATGTACACAGTGACTGCACCAGCAGAATAGTGAGTGCAGCTCTGGAGTATAATACAAAAACATTAACATTCTTTCTTTGAAATACCCCTTTAAGTTAAACCACTGATATGATTGGTGTTCTACCTGCAGTTATGATAATACAAGCCAGTCCTGCAATGCGGTGATGTCAGGAGGATTTGATTATCATATGTTATATGTGCCAAGATGGATAAAAAATCTGTTCTCTGTGGTGGAACCATGCGTTACATTGCATTCAGATGTAACATTACTCACCGCAGTCATCACTGCCATCATCCCTCCCCAGAGACAGAGAAGTGCGAGCAATAATGGCCGGGGCAATGGCTTGTGGATTGTGTGGTTTAAGCAATGAATGTAGATGTGAGGATGATGAAGCTTTATCATTCCTATTTGTATTTTTAATATTCATAAGGCTTTTCATTTCCTCATAATGTTTATTTATTATTATTTGTTTCCATGTTGTTGATATGGTATAGCGCATTTTACAGGGTGGGCCATTTATATGGATACACCTTAATAAAATGGGAATGGTTGGTGATATTAACTTCCTGTTTGTGGCACATTAGTATATGTGAGGGGGGAAACTTTTCAAGATGGGTGGTGACCATGGCGGCCATTTTGAAGTCGGACATTTTGAATCCAACTTTTGTTTTTTCGATAGGAAGAGGGTCATGTGACACATCAAACTTATTGGGAATTTCACAAGAAAAACAATGGTGTGCTTGGTTTTAACGTAACTTTATTCTTTCATGAGTTATTTACAAGTTTCTGACCACTTATAAAATGTGTTCAATGTGCTGCCCATTGTGTTGGATTGTCAATGCAACCCTCTTCTCCCACTCTTCACACACTGATAGCAACACCGCAGGAGAAATGCTAGCACAGGCTTCCAGTATCCGTAGTTTCAGGTGCTGCACATCTCGTATCTTCACAGCATAGACGATTGCCTTCAGATGACCCCAAAGATAAAAGTCTAAGGGGGTCAGATCGGGAGACCTTGGGGGCCATTCAACTGGCCCAACGATGACCAATCCACTTTCCAGGAAACTGTTCATCTAGCTGGCACGTTCCCTGAGGTTTTCCATCAAGATGGTGCATCACCACATTATGGGTGTCAGGTCTGAGCATTCCTAGATGAACAGTTTCCTGGAAAGTGGATTGGTCGTCGTGGGCCAGTTGAATGGCCCCCAAGGTCTCCCGATCTGACCCCCTTAGACTTTTATCTTTGGGGTCATCTGAAGGCAATCGTCTATGCTGTGAAGATACGAGATGTGCAGCACCTGAAACTACGGATACTGGAAGCCTGTGCTAGCATTTCTCCTGCGGTGTTGCTATCAGTGTGTGAAGAGTGGGAGAAGAGGGTTGCATTGACAATCCAACACAATGGGCAGCACATTGAACACATTTTATAAGTGGTCAGAAACTTGTAAATAACTCATGAAAGAATAAAGTTACGTTAAAACCAAGCACACCATTGTTTTTCTTGTGAAATTCCCAATAAGTTTGATGTGTCACATGACCCTCTTCCTATTGAAAAAAACAAAAGTTGGATTCAAAATGTCCGACTTCAAAATGGCCGCCATGGTAACCACCCATCTTGAAAAGTTTCCCCCCTCACATATACTAATGTGCCGCAAACAGGAAGTTAATATCACCAACCATTCCCATTTTATTAAGGTGTATCCATATAAATGGCCCACCCTGTATATATACATTGTATCCTGCAGCCATATAGAGTCCTCTTACCTGTGGCCTAAAATATGACCGTCCCTTCCTTATATAAGCACATCTGGAGAGGACTGCTCTTGGGCTTCCCTGACTCCTTCCTTCTTCCCTCCCTTCCCCTTCTTTCCTCCCTCTTTCCTTTCCTCCTTCCTTCTGTCTTCCCTCATTCCTTCCTTAATTTTTCTCTTCCTCCCTCCTTCCTTCTTTACTTCTTCCATCTTTCCTTCTTCCCTCCTTCTTAGGTTCCTTCCTCCATGCTGTTCTCCCTCCACCTTCCCTCAATCCTTCCTTCCTTCTTTCTTTCATGCTTCTTCCCTCAATCTTTCCTTCGCTTCTTCTTCCTTCCTTTCTTGCTTCTTCCTGCAATCCTTATTTCCCTCCTTCTTACTTTCCTTTCTCCTTGACTCACTCCCTCCTTTCCTTTATTCTTGCTTCTTCCTCAATCCTTCTGTCTCTTCTTTTATACCTTTCTTTTTCCTTCCTTTCTTGCTTCTTCCCTCAATCATTCCTTCCCTTCTTTCTTTTTTTTCCTCCCTCTTTCCTTTCTTGTTTCTTCCCTCAATCTTTCCTTCCCTCCCTTTTTTACCTTCCTCCTTCCTTCCTTTTTTGCTTCTGCCCTCAATCCTTCCTCCCCTTCCTTCCTTTCTCCCTCCTTCCTTCCAATTTTAGCTTTGTCCCTCGATCCTTTCATCGTTCTTTCTTTGCTCTTTCCCTCTTTCATTTTTAATTTTAAACAAACAACAACTAGTTTTTGCCCAGAGACCAAGAAACAGTCCACGTAAAATCCGAATACATAACCATGTACACTGTGTGGAAGCAAAATGAGCCAGTGTGACCCATAAAAGCACAAATAAGACAATAAACCTAGCGGATGAAGTCTGCACCGATATAGTGCAACAACTGAACACTAAATATCCACAAATGCAAGCAAAAGAAGAGAAAAATGGGAAACAGCAGAGAAGGAGAAAAAACAACTGACCGCTCACGAGGCAACAAGAGGCCTGAGTTCAGAAAACTCTTGGAACCGATCCAGCAGTGCAGTATTTAAGACATTTGGCATGAGTGCCTTTGTGTGATGCAGGACCGACCTACATCCTCATGATTTCTTCTTTCTTGTTAAGAAGGAGTAGAATACCTATTCCTTAGTATGGGCCAGGCATGCTCAACCTGCAGCCCTCCAGCTGTTGTAAAACTACAACTCCCACAATGCCCTGCTGTAGGCTGATAGCTGTAGGCTTTTCGGGCAAGCTGGGAGTTGTAGTTTTGCAACAGCTGGAGGGCCGCATGTTGAGCATGCCTGGTATAGGCCATCAATATGTAAGCATTGCCGGTCTGACTCTTGACACCCCACACTGATCAGCTGCTTGAAGAGCACTGCGGTCTCCTCACAGCATACGAAATGAAGGGTTGAGACACATCAGGTTGCATCAGAATGGGCGCAGAAGCAAAACATTTCTTAATAGCAGAAAAAGCCTGTAATGCCTCATCTGACCAGACAGAGAAGTCAGCGCCCTTCCTAGTCATATCTGTCAAAGGTTTGACAATGGTGGAATAATTCAGGATGAATTTTCTGTAGTAATTAGTAAATCCTAAAAACCACATCAGAGCTTTCTGATTCTCTGGCCGGTCCCATTCCAGTACCGCACAGACCTTTTCGGGATCCATAGGAAAACCGGAGGCAGAAAGCAAGTACCCCAAAAACGGCAGCTCCTGAACAGAAAACACACATTTTTCCAACTTAGCATACAATTTATTCTCCCGAAGGATCAATAACACTTGTCTCAAATGATTCTGATGAGTCTTAATATCGGGAGAGTAAATTAGTATGTCGTCGAGGTAAATAACAACGAACCTCCCCACAAAATGTCATTGATAAAACGCTGAAAGACTGCTGGAGCATTAGTTAAACCAAAGGGCATGACTAGGTTCTCAAAGTGACCCTCGGGGGTATTGAAGGCCGTTTTCCACTCATCTCCTTCCCTGATTCTGATAAGATTATAAGCTCCTCTTAAATCCAACTTAAAAAACACCTTGGCACCAACAATCTGATCAAAAAGATCCAGAATCAAGGGAAGGGGATAAGGATCACGGACAGTAATGAGATTCAGTTCACAGAAATCTAGGCACGGTCTAAGAGATCCGTCGTTCTCCTTTACGAAAAAAAGCCAGCGGCCATATGAGACTTAGACGGTCTAATATGTCCCTTTGCCAAACTCTCGGCAATATATTCCCGCATAGCTACTCTTTCGGGTTGAGAAAGATTATATAACCGAGATTTTGGCAATTTTGAAACTGAGGCAACACCCTAGTGGCCACCCCCGAAATAGAGGCACTAAGACAGTTGTCCATACAAAATTCACTCCAATTCCTGATTTGTCTTGTTTGCCAGTCATTGGTAGGGTTATGTTTTATTAACCATGGTAAACCCAGAACCATCGGAGCAGGCAAACCTTTCATAACAAAACAAGAAATGAACTCAACATGAGAATCACCCCCCTCAAATGAATATCCTGAACAATATGAGTTAGACATCTTTGCGAGAGGGGGGTGGAATCTATAGCAAACACAGGTATCTCTTTACTTAATGCGGTAGTTTTAAAACCATGACTCTGAACAAACTGAAAATCAATAAGATTAACCCCTGCGCCACTGTCAACAAATACCTTTAACTCAAAATTTCCAGAGTCTAGCGCCACCATGGCTGGCAGGAGGAATCGGGTACTGCAGGTAGGATACAAATATGCCTGCTCTGACTCCCCATTCACACCACCAAGAGTAAGGGAGCTTTTTCTTCCTTTGAAGGAATCCCCTATTTGTTTTTCATTACCACTTTGAAATTTAATAAAAGGGCACACAATAACGAAATTACCTTCTTTACCACAGAAGTAACACAGTCTATTCAGCTTCCTAAAATTCCTATTACCAGAGCAAGAAGTAACCTGACCCAATTGCATAGGCTCCTCTCCAGCCCCTAATTCAGGTGTCAAAGTACCCCGAGGGACTGATTCCCCACCAGACAGCACCCCCTGCCCGAGGGGAACCTTGCATCTCTCTCTAAGACGTCTATCAATCCGTACGGCCAAAGACATGGCCGCCTCCAAAGAATCAGGGTTTTCATAAAATGCAAGGACATCTTTTAATCTCTCAGACAGCCCCTGACAGAACTGACTACAAAGTGCAGGATCATTCCACTCCGAGTCAGTCGCCCATCTTCTAAATTCAGCATAATACGACTCTGCAGTGCGTTCTCCCTGGCACAAGCTGCGCAACATGGATTCAGCCATGGAGACCCGGTCTGGGTCATCATAAATCAGGCCCAGGGCTCCGAAAAATTCATCCACCGACCGGAGGGACTGAGAACCGGTCAGCAGAGAAAAAGCCCAGGACTGAGCGTCACCTTTTAACAGAGAAATAATAACCTCAACTCTCTGGTTTTCGTCTCCAGATTAAATCGGACGCAGACAAAAATAAAATTTACAGGACTCCCTGAACCGGACAAAGTTATCACTTCCCCCGGAAAACCTATCAGGGAGAGTGACCTTAGGTTCAAGGCTGGACTCCCACCAGCAGAGCCATGCAGCAGAAAATTCTGACACAGTGCAACTGAATTACGGAGGTCAGCTACCTCCTAAGTTAATTCCTGCATGCGATCAGCCAAAGCATCCATTTTGCACGGAACAAGGGAAACAAAATGATGGTAGTGGCGGGTTATAATGTCACGATAGGTAGGGAAGGGAACAGCAAACACTAACTAAACAGCGGACTAGGCCCCACAAGCTAGGGAAAAACCAAGGTCACCACCTAGAAATCCCTGACACACTTTCCCTAGTCTGCTAAGCCCATGTGCATACCTCAATGGTAGATATACACATGTCCCCGTGCCTAAAACTATAACACCCTAAACAGACCCTCAGCAATAGGGAAAAAGGGTAAGAGACACCCAGCGCCTTCTACCACCGAAAGCGATGGCGTCCCCACTAGAGGCCTAGACCAAACCGAAACCAAAAGGGGAGGAAGAAGGGAAAAGACTTATCTGATATGAGAAGGAGCAGACGATCCACCAAGCATCTAAAGCTCACACAAGGTAGAACTATAAACCGCAAAGGCTATAGGGAGCGGGAGGAATAAATAGCTTCCCCAATGACCTAACGAACCACACCTAAAAGGAGGTGGGATTCTGTTCAAACCCACAACAAAAAAACTGTCAGATCGAGTCACGTGCAGCAACTCTGACAGATCTCCTCAGAACACCCACAGGGCAGGGCACATCCACCACCAGTACTAAATGCAAGATACTTCTGAGCTGTCTTACATTTAGACCATTTTTACACCTAAACCAGGCGTAGAAAATGGTGAATGAGACATGCCTGCTGCCCCCCTTCCCCTCCCTGGTCACGCCTACAATTTTAGACCTGGTGTGAGCGGGGAGAAGTCGCAGATTGCGGCGCAACTAACCGGAAAGTAAATGCCCCCTATATGCCAGACCACATACCTAGTGCCCCCTGGACACTCCCAGAGTTCAGACAGAATTGTCCTTTGGTCACCACCTCATCTACAATGGCTGCTTCTTGTATGCTATTGACAAGAGAGGATTCGTGGGTCCAAGGAGAAATGTGCTCCTTCCGTTCAGCTGACAGCGATATTCCCAAGTCTGTTTCCCAGGTGAGAATGAGGGGGTTGGAGTGCTAGATGGGGAGTTCAAGGGTCTACACCAAAGATGAATTAATTTCTTCAAATTAGTTTTGTGTTCATGATCAAATCAATCATACACAAATCAAATATGCTGCAACTGACCTGAAAATTGGTGTATGACACCCAGAGGTCTTCTGGGATTCATATTTTTTATATAATTTCTTTATCAGTTTTTTTACATTTTTTATGAATTTTTGCTCTTTTTCTGCCTTTCCGTCCTCTTTAAGCTCTTTAATGCAATGACAGCAATAGTAAATGATGTCTGAGTGACACTGACATACATAGCTGTGAGTAAACACAAGCTTCTTCATATTCCAAAGCTTCCAAGAATTGGCCCGTATCAGGGCAGATGGTGTTTAAATACACATTGTGCTATTGGAAAAAACAGTGGCTTGTTGGGACCAAGCGCCCAAAAAGTATGACTCAACGGGGGAAGATGCTTAAACCCACAAATGTTAACGTCAGAAGAAAGAGAGGCTTGTTCTGCACAAGCATCCAAAAATTATGTCTTAAAAAGGACCTTTCACCTCTCCTGTGATGCCTGTTTAACTAGCTTCATACATCCCCCATGTAATAACAATTCTGGATCATCTATTCTTATGGCTGTATGTTGTGCCATTCCTTTATTATTCATGCTAGAAGTTATAAATGAATTGCTAGCAGTCTGCAGTAAGGGTACAGAGGGGTGGTAACCAGTTTGGGGGGGGGGGGGTGTCCCTGCACAGACTCACTCTAGCCAATCAGTGCTGCCATCTTCAGACTGTGCATGCATGAATGAAGCTATTAACACAGACATGTCAGGAGCGGGGAGAGGTCCTCTCTAACCCTTTCAGCCCTGGAGGTTTTTTTGTTTTTGCATTTTCCACTCCCTGCCTTTCCGGCGCCATAACTTTTTTATTTTTTCATTCTACATAGCCATCTGAAGGCTTGCTGAAGGTTGCACTTTCTTTTGCCACCATTTAATGTTGCATAGGATGTAATGGGGAGCTGGAAAAATAGGGTGAACTTTGAAAAAGAAAGCATAATTCCACAACAGTTTTATGGGTTTTATTTTCACGACAATCTACACTTTTGATTGATATCATTTTGGGGTGTGTACGACTTTTTGATCACTTTTTTTATTACATTTTTTGTGGGAGGTAAAGTGACCAAAAAAAGGTGAATCGGCCATTTAGACTTTTTCCATTTCATTAAATATTTTTAATGAAATGGAAAATATTTGATAAATATTATTGATAAATATTTTTATATTTTAATAGTACAGGTGTTTTCGCATGTGGCGATGCCCATAATATTATTGTTAGTTTTTTTTTACACTTTCGTTTTATAGTTCCCATAGGGATCTATAACAAGCAATCATCAGATTGTTTCTCCTATAGACCCCAATGCATTATAATTGGAGTCTATAAGAATTTCACTGTGTTCCTATGGAGCCCTGCCACAAGCGGGGCTCCATAGGAACTAATGTGCGGCAGCCTTGCAGATGCCATGATCACGTTTGACCACTGCTTCTGAGGGGTAAAAAGTATGTGATCGACATCATCATTGATTACATACATTATTCCTGGGTATTTGCTGTTTAAAGTCCTGTCCAGCGCTGTACATGTACAGCATTGGTCAGGCAGGGGTTAATGGGGGCAGAATGCCTGCCTGTATTTATACACGCACAAAAAAATAGTGGCTCATTCTCAATGAGCCTGGAAAAGTTCTCCCTTTTAATTGGGAGCAGCAGCAGTGCAGTGTGGATGTGGAAAGTGTAGGGTAATAGAGGCACATGGCCGTAATATTAGCAGAAGGAGCACAGCCTGGAATATACAAGGCAGTAGATGTGTGTGCGTCTGTTCACTTGCATTAGTAGTAGTAGTAGTAGTAGTAGTGGCAGCTGTGTAGCTGTAATGGAAGTGGCAGTAGCGGGATTAGCAGCAGGGAGTAGCAGCTCCGGCAGTGGTGGCAGCAGCAACCATATGGTACGGGACATGATGGTAGGCAGGCAGGAAGCCAGACAGCAACAGAGGCAAGATGGGTCATCATCAGCAAGGCTAGATCTTTTCATAGGCTTCAGCCAGAGGAGTGTGAAACAGAACAAGAGAACAAATTGGTCCATCTGGGTGTCATCACATCCCCCAGAGCGCTGAAAACCCTCTCTGACATGACCCTGGAGGCTGGGCAAGAAAGAAGATAGAGAGCATGCTGGGCCAGTTTGGCCACTGTTCCAGTCTGCCTGTCCAGAAATCTATGGGGTCAGAGAACAGGGTGTCCACCAGAGACTGGGCATACCTGTAGTTTAAATAGGACTGAATCTTAGCAGGAGCTCTCCCGCTTGCTGATGGGCCTCAGCCTGGCACAGAATTGCTCCATCATGTTGACGATACTGAACTGGCTGCTGACTCTACTGTGGCTTCTGCTCCTTGTGGTAGCAGAGACAGCTGGAGGTGGGTGAATTTGTGGAGGGTGGAGAGGGACCTACTGGTCAGACATGCAGGCATCACTCACCAAAAGCTACGGCAAGCTGCGTACACAGTGTTTCCTGGTAGTAACATAATTTGGCCTCCCTTTCAGCGGGAGGAAAACATTCCCCCATTTTGCTTTGATAACGAGGGTCCAGTAATCATCAGACTGCTTGATGTCAATGATACAGTTCTTTCCACCTCTTCACCCCACTGAGCTGATTGGTCATCGTGACCAGTGTCATCGTCATCATCAGTCTCATTCTCATGCACAAGTGACTACCCCTCCTGTAGTGGTAGCACCTCATTCTCATCTTCTTCCTTCGTGGGACTTTGCTATGGAGGAGCTACAGGACGGCCAGCAAGATGCGTAAACTGTTCTTCTTCTGACATCCCTTATTGCGTCAGCGAGTCTCCTTTGAGATAAATATCAGAAGGAAATTGTTGATACTGCAGTTGTCCCTACTGACCAAACTGGTGGCCTCTTTGAAGAGACTGAGTAAGTGACAGGCGTCTCGGATGAGTTGCCACTGCCTGACCTTAAAGCAGCTCCCTGCTGCTGAGGTGGTCTGGTGCATGACAAAATCCTTCACAGTTTTCTGCTGCTTGTACAGACGCTCGAAAATGTGCAATGTTGAATTCCAGCCAGTTGGTATATCTTAGATTAAGCGGTGTACTATCAGGCCATTCTGATGCTGTAAGTCTAGGAGAGCGTTCCTCACCTTGTAAGAAACGTTCCTCACCTTGTAAGAATGGTTGAAATCCGAGGACAGTCTCCTGGACAATGCCAGCACTTTGCGCAAACCAGTGTACTTTTTTGAAAGGCGTTGCACGGGTAGATTAATGGCATGCACCTTGCAGGGAGCATGTGAAATTTCCACCAGGTTCAGGGCGCCAAGGATGTTGTGCCCATTGTGGCTGACCACCGTGTCCAGTTGGAGTCAGTGGACTGACAGCCAGTGGGATGTTTGCTGCTTGATGTACTTTAGCAATAGCTTACTGGTGTGGCTACTCTTGTTCAGGCTAACCGGCTCCAACATGACGTGGCAAAACTTGAATTGACACATGTGATAGGAAGGAGGGGTAGTGGGAGCAACGCTGTGCCCTGCTGCTGTTAGGGAGAGGAGTCTGTCCATGGAGGAGGAGGCGGATAAGTGCCAGGTGTGGGAACCACGATGACACAATTATGGGGGGAGGGACCTGGCCTTGTTGCTGGGGTGCAGCCTTGCTGCCGCTGCAAAAAATATCGACCTAATGGCCAGTGAAAGACTGTTCCTGCCCATAAGAGCTGCTCCAGGTGTCCACCATATTGTGAACCTTGCCGCACAGCGAGAAACACAAGAAGGGGCCCATGTTCTCTGAAATGTGAGAGTACAAGGCAGGGATGACTTTTTGGGAGAAATAATGCTGGCGAGGTATCTTCCAGCAAGCCTGAGTGCATGTCATCAGCTCCCTAAAGGCAGCAAACTAGACTAAATGGTATGGCAGCGACTGCACTGGCAGCAACTTGGCTAGGGGAGTTAAGCCTGCGCACAAGTGGATTGCTGGGTGTGTCGAGTTGTCACCTGGCTGCGCATTCTGTTATTGATGGCTGGCAATGGAGCGGAGGAAGTGTCTGAGTGGGAGAAGCAGTAACTGTTAATGACGATGACAAGGACACTGTACAGAATGCAGATTCAGCTTGGGTGCTGCTGGAAAGGAGACCAGGAGAAGGAGGACACTCTTGTTGCACTAGTTAGCGGTCACCTCTGTTTTTCCGAGAGTAACTGGTGATGCTGCTTCATGTGGGGCAATAGAGCTATGGTGCTTACGTTTGTGTTTGAATACCGATGGCTTATTTTAATCCTGCAAATTTTGCACATAGCAATGCTTTCCTCTTCCTGCACTGTGGAGAAAAACTGCCAGATGGTTGATACTTGCACAGAGCTAGCTGCAGCATGGCTTGGTTAGGTCTGGCATGTTTTGAGCCTGCGCTCACAGTATCAATCCCATCACCAGTTCTCAAGCTGACCATAAAGGAAGCAGATCCGGCCCTGGCTGTGCTTTGGGAGATTCCGGTTGTATGTTGCCTCTGCAAAAAGAAGGTGCCCCACCAGGAGGGGTCAGTGAAGACAGAGAGGATGCAACAGGAAGGCTTCTCTGGGGCTGAAAGGAGGAGGAGAAGGAGGAAGTCTGTGATCACTGGCTCCAATGGTCTGGGTGTTTTATTTTCCACTTTTCCGTTTTCCAGATATTTTATTTTGAGGTCAATAAATTAAAAGTCATCGTTTCCTATGAATGAAAAGTCACTTGTTTGGTAGACACCAGATACTAAACAGTACTAGCAAAATTGCAAGTGTTTTTTTCCATAATTGAAAGACAGAGGCACAATTTATCGTCTCGCCGTTTTTTTACGAGATTCGTAAATTTATTCATTTATGAAATTCTTAACGAATCTGATTAGTTTAGAATTCATTTGCTCATCTGTAGTCCTTTAGAATGATACAAAACAGTTGAGTTGAGTCAAATGTACTCAAAAACTGTCCTATCATGGGCAAAACCTGATGATTGTGTGCAGAGAGGACGAGAAGTGGCAACATCTGCCAGCTCATGAGAACTTGTGGTTCCTTCAAAGCGGCACGTGGTTGAGAAGAAAGCCAATTTCCTCCCCTAGGAGTTTGGTGGGCCCTGAGTTTATGAGCTGGTATCAACTGACCAAAAATGGCAGGCTTGATACCAGGTACAAGCACTGGTGACGGCAAAGGGGAGATGTTCAGGTTGGGAAATATGGAGAAAGCTACCTCAAGAATGAGCCCTATCACCCAATCATGGGGTGGCTGACAATTGGATGGTAAGCCTGTTCAGTAGATGCCCATTGTTTGTTGTCCATATGTCTACACCAGTCAAAAATGTCCAGTAAGTGTGAGGCTCCATACAAATTCTGGGAGCTTGAAGCACACACCTGACGCAGGACAGTAGTCGGTGCAGAACCTGATTCCTCATTGTGTTTGGGACGTAAGAGTTCATGCTATTCTCACCCAAGCTTCGGTGGGGCTAGAGAGAAGAAAGCTGAAAAGAATTGAGCTTCATGAGTAAAGTAAAGGATTCTGGGAAGAGTGTTCATTTTGAATATTGAACAATGTCCCAACCAGAATGTGCCCCGAATCCAATGGTCCAAGTCTTAGAAGTCAGAAAGAACTTTTGCCAAAAGAACACGACCAACGAAACAGGAACAATTCCATCAATTTGGAGGCCAGGGAGGGGCCGAAGTAGCATTCAGATTTCTGAGTTTATTTTAGAGTTGGACAGGGTTGCTTGTATATTTTTAAAATTCCAAGATTTGTAATTGAAATGCACAAGAAAGTTAGGAAGAAAAGAAGGTTCTCCACCTCATCTATATAACTTCATAATCTGGATCTGATTGTAAATGACACAAGAAGGGTTCCAAATGCATTTTAAGGGGGCAGAGGGGCTGTGAGCCATTGGAGATAGTGGATGGGGCAGAAAATCTGCCATTTACTTTGTTGCTGAAGAAGAAGAGTAGAAACTTCCTGTCCAACCGATCGTATTCATAGCCAAGGCAATACGCTGAAACGTCTACAACATAAAACGCCTATTATTAAACCCGATTAAAATACTTCCTGGCATCTGTTTTGGTACTGCGGTGTTATTATTTGGCTGCTGTAGGCTGATATTGTGGTACTAGGGTGTTTACTTTAGTAATTTGGTATTACCTGAGCATTGTACGGTATTATTTCTGTACTGTATGTTGCTATTTTGGAACCATGATGCTATTTGAGCACATTCTGTTGTTGTTTTCTGTTCTATGACATTATTTTGGCACTGTATGTTGTTATTTTTGGTTCTATGGTATTTATCTGAGCACCGTATGTTGTTATCTTTGGTTCTATGGTATTATCTGAGCACTATAGGTTGTTATCTTTGGTTCTATGGTATTTATCTGAGCACCGTATGTTGTTATCTTTGGTTCTATGGTATTATCTGAGCACTATAGGTTGTTATCTTTGGTTCTATGGTATTCCTGCGCTGTACGTTGTCATCTGTATGTTGTTAGCTGGACACTGCGTGCTGTTATTTTTGGTTTTATGGCATTATTTTGGCACTGGATGCTATCTGAGCCTGTGTGTTGTCATTTGGGCACTGTATTTTGTTATTTTGGAATCATTATTTTATTTATATTCACTTATTTATTCACTTTACAGACATTAGCATTGGGCTGTCCCCAATGGGGCTAACCAGGGGCAGACTGGGAACTTAAAGTGGCCCTGGAAAAAATACTAAAAGTGGCCCTGTTTCGTAGTCGGGTCCAAACTGATGGAAGGCAGGGCCAGCAGTATCATATTGTGGCACATTATACCCACCCCCCCAACAGAGCCATATACCACAGTCCATCACAAAATACATCCCCAAAAGCTTCCACTGGCCGGCTGTGAGGAGGACTCAGGTGCCCCCCTTGGGCATCGGCCCACCGGGAACTTTCCCTGTACGGTTCATGGCCAATTAGCCCCTGGGGCTCACAGTCTAAGGTCCCTATCAGTATGTGGAGTGTGCGAGGAAACCAGAGAACCCAGAGGAAACCCACACAAACACGGGAAGAACATACAAACTCCATGCAGATGATCTTCTGCCCATAAGTTATTGTAGAACTGTGTGCTTTTTCGGAGCTGTTCCACTTATTAATGTGGCGCAGTGTTTGGTATTAGACCCTCCGCAGACGGCGATTCAGCGCTGCCATCTGCATCTTGCAGGCCCCCGGGTTGGTGTTGTACCCCACTTTCATGGTAACTGGAGCTCTGCTTCATTCACTTGTCCTTTTTCCATTGAGTTTTAGGCTGGAGTGTGCGGCTGTTTTTCAGCAGACCATGACACCAGAGGACGATGAGATGGTGACATATCTTTTGGCGGGGACAAGTGGTTTTGTATTTTTGTTGCTTAGTCTCTTTGTAGTGATTTGTAACCACTTCTCTTTTGTACTGGTCAAAGTGACTGAGGACCATGGTCCCCGGTGTGAAGAAGATGGGAAGAAGAGGGCACCCGCAGTGTAGCACTACAATGTCAAAATGTAACCGACCCCTTTATTGCATTGTCAGCCGTGAACTCTACGGCGCCGATGTTGGTCATATTGCATTTCAGTGTATAGCCGTCCTGAACACAATAATGTAGAAAACTGGGATGACTTGTGCAATGCAAAACTGGAATGGAAAAAGTTTTCAGGGCTTCCTTTGCAAAGGTTTTTCCAGGTCCCATCCCCCCTACTGTGCTCTGGTAGCTTGATCCTGGAAGGAGAATGCACCTGAACCTGAAATGCGTTGGAGCGTGCATCATTGCTGCTGGTTTTTTAACCTGATCTTACATTTGTTACATTGTAACAAGTCTTGTGTTACCCCCACCTTTGTTTATTTGCTGCACAGAGGATCCCCCCCCCCCCCTTTCTCTTCACCTTTTTGAGGACGTTGTAAAATAAGGAGGGCGATGGGGGGCGAGGGGGGGGTTAGCAGCTGAGTATAACTAACGCCACAAGTCATGTTCCGCTTCGTGTTTACCCGCAGCCAATGCTGATGCTATAACTGAGGCCATAATGAATCTCTAGGGATATTTAACAGATGCTAACAGTTTAAACTGCGACACATAATACGAGGCCAGAGATAGCAATGATAGAAAGTAACTTCATTACTCCCCCACACAGATAGCTGCGTTCGCAGGTCACAGATCTTCAATAAGTAGGAGATTATTTCAATATGTATCCGCATGAACGCGGGCTCACCCCTCCATGATTCTGGGAAGATGCGTAAAATATGATATATCTGTAATTGCACCCCCCACGGACAGGACTCTAAACGCATGTGACAGCCGCCATCGTGATGCACTTGACACATCAGCTTTATTTCAGGTCATTCTCGGGTGGTGAAGTTCCACAGGATATAACTGATGGAGAAGTAACCTAGTAACACCCCTCAGTCGAGCTGTAATACAAGCCATGATATCTGGGGGGAGGTTGGATTGCAAGCACCAGCGAAGCATGATCCAATAAGGTGGAGATAATACTGGTTATAATGTGACAGAAGCCTATAGAAGACAAGGGTGTCAGGATGCATGAAAAACAGTGATTAAAGGTCGAGCACGAATAATCAAAAGCAAATTTTTATCTCGAATATCGCCACTTCGAGAATTTGTGAATATTTAGAATACAGTGCTACACAGTATATTCGTTATATCGAATATTCGTCATTTTTTCCATCTGAACACATGATTCCTCCCTGCTTCTTGCTTTTGGGCCAATGACTCATTTAAGCAGGGAGGAATCATGACTTCAGATGGGAAAAATGACGAATATTCTAAAAACTAATATATAGCGCTATATTCTACATTTGTTTTTGACCCACGTCTGTATTGATCGTGTAATATTCGCATATAATACGTGATCATTACCTTGCCGGTTTTCGAGTAAAAAAAAAAAAAGAATGTAGAATATAACGAATATTCGACGAATATTTTACAAAATATTCGCAAAATATCACGATATCGAATATGACCCCCTGCCGCTCATCACTAAAGGGCATCTCCAGAGTCTGAAAATACTTGGGGCACCTTGGCGAGGTGTGATGATGGGGCACCTAGGCGAGTGTGAGATAAGCTCGTGTTACACGGGAGGGCAATGTGCAAGGGGCCTGCTGCTGAAATCTGGCCACTACATAAATACTACTGCCATATCATACCGGCAAATGTCGTTGTGTAGACGTAGCCTAACATGTGGCACTTATATCTGCACGGCAGATACAATGTCTCACAAAGACCCCCGACAACGATAAATGAGAGACAGGACGCGGGTTTTTCAAAACAGTGGATGAAGGCCCAAAAGGCTTCTTCTCTACTGCACTCCCAGTCTTGTGGGGGTAAGAGGGGGGCAGGAGATCAGTAAGGGACTATTCATTCTAAGACGCTTACCTTGAAAAGTCTGAAAAGTTTCATAAAGACACCATCATTCCAAGAGAAGTATCGGGATCGGCCATATTCCTGAACATCAAGTTCCTTGTTTGATATAGTTGTCCTTAGTTTTCTTCTCTATAGGATCCATCTCGATTTTATCCCGAGCGATGACCTTCTCCCACACTCAGAAGCCCTGCACTCACAGCTTCTTGCTTAATTTAAATAGTAACTTAATACCAAGTCCTTCTCTGTCGTCCCCAATTATATTCCTTTTATATATGCAATAATAAGATTACTAACGCTGGTACAACGAAACAACGAAACATTTGTAAAGCGCTTTTCTTCCTAGGACTCAAAGCGCAAATCACTGCTCTCAATCCCAGAAGATAATCTATCCTGCGGTCCTCCATTATTCATACATGTGCTGACAGCTTTCCTTTTCTCCCCCCCCCCCCCCCCCCAACTCCTAATTTATATTTAGTGTTTTTTTGTATTTTTTCAGTGATTGCAGAGATTCTGAGCACTCAGACACTGTAATGGGCAGATATTGGGGGGAATGTGGGTATCTTCCATACTTTATTATCTTTGCATATGCTACTGATTTATGGTAATAAACATATCAAACAGGAATGAATCAAGGACCCCTGCAGAGGCGTCACATACTCATAAATCTGCTTTTCGCGGACGGCCCTGTCACAGCTCTGGGTCGCCATGGCACCACAGGCGGCGGTGACACAGGTTTGGTTAGGGGTTGAATAGCTGCTGTTGGAATTTCGAGAAAGCGGCCAAAGAAAGGTTATTATTTGTTTATTCTCTGTTGCCATGGGAAAGTATTCTGACAATTAGCATAACACGAGTGGGAAGTGTTTGTCGGTTTATGCAAATTAGATTTTAAAAGGTCAAAATGGAGAAGGAGGAAAGCGCAATACTCATTATAGCACATACATAATTATGTAATAAGCAGATTATCACTGTTTACTCATCTGTGTCTATTGGTTTCTGTATGTGTTCAAAAATGTATCTGGGACTGGCGGGGCATCTAGTGCCCACAAAGAGTTAATCTAGTGGGGACCACTGTTCAGAGTACAGTCAGCCCCCATACGAAGGCTTATTCAGCAATTCCCCTCTGCAGGCTCCATCTATAAGGCCTCATGCACACGACCGTTGTGTGCTTCCGTGGCCGTTGTGCCGTTTTCCCCGTTTTTTTTTTGACGGACAGGAAACACGGATCACGGATGCGGCCTCAAAACGGTGCATTTTCAGATTTTTCCACGGACCCATTGAAAGTCAATGGGTCCGCGGAAAAATCTGAAAATGCACTGTTTTGAGGCCGCATCCGTGATCCGTGTTTCCTGTCCGTCAAAAAAATATGACCTGTGCTATTTTTTTGACGGACAACCTTTCACGGACCCATTCAAGTCAATGGGTCCGTGAAAAAACACTGATGCACACAAGATTGGCATCTGCGGCCGTTGGCAACTTTCACACAGACGGATCCGCAGATCCGTCTGCATAAAAGCTTTTTCAGATATGAGTTTTCACTTTGTGAAAACTCATATCCGACAGTATATTCTAACACAGAGGCGTTCCCATAGTGATGGGGACGCTTCAAGTTAGAATATACTAAGAACTGTGTACATGACTGCCCTCTGCTGCCTGGCAGCACCCGATCTTTTACAGGGGGCTGTGATCCGCACAATTAACCCCTCAGGTGCCGCACCTAAAGGGTTAATTGTGTGTATCATAGCCCCCTGTAAGAGATCAGGTGCTGCCAGGCATTTAGGGCTTGGCACAATGTATCTGATGTGGCTGCCTCTGTCTTACCCTTCTGATACTTTGTAACAAGCCCTGCTGCAGCTACAGTAGACATGATCAAGACAGGGATTTAGGATGTAAACAGAGATATGTCTATTCACTGACAGCCATCAAAGAGTTAGCCGATGGCAAAGAGAATTATTATCTGCTATTGACATAAAACTACAAGATTTTTTTTAAATGTGTAACAGGTGAAATTTAGTTTCGGTGCAGGACAGAAAGCAGCTTCTCTGTTAGGGGCCATCCATATGGGATGCAGTGGGGGATCTGCCTATAGGTTCTACCATGATAGTTCTCACCATTCCATCTTCCATATCATGCTGGATTACAAGGGGTTCATTTATACAATGACCAGACATGTCAGGGAGGTTGAAGACACATTTGGGCAAGGAATTGTCAAGCACAAACAAACTCAGCTCTGCTACATCTCCTGAGCCAGAGATGGATGTGTGCTTTGTAATATCCTCATCACATGGAGCTAATACTGAAGAATGATGTTTCCGGGTGCATTGCCAGAAGATCACTTAACGAGGAATCCAGCAGCTCAAATTGTGTCTGCAATTAAAAGGAAAGAACGGCTGGAGGCCCCCGCAAATAGTCATTATCCCCTAGTGGAAGGAAATAGAAGGAACGGAGGAGGACGTAGGGGATTGGAGCAATAACATTAGGATTTCTCTGTTCTTCCTCCCAATATTCGTTCTCGCGTCTTATGTGATTTCAGTGACCTTCTGTACTTGTGCGATTCCTGCTAATGATGCATTAGAAATCTTATATTCATCCAGTCCTGTGTTCGAGCCTGTGGGGGCTTCTTTCTGTTGTGTATATTCACAGATACATCTCATCCATCCATGCAGTGTCCATGTAGTGATTCTATCATGAGCAACTTCTTATAGCTGTCCCTGGGATAGAGGAATAGACCCTGGGGCAGAGGATTAGATCGTGGAGCAGAGGGGTAGACCCTAGAGCAGGGCAGTAGACCCTGGGGCAGAGGATTAGACCATGGGACAGAAGAGTAGACCATGGGATAGGGGTAGATCGTGGGGCAGAGGGTTCGATCTTCAGGCAGAGGATTAGACCATGGGGCAGAAGAGTAGACCATGGGATAGGGGTAGATCGTGGGGCAGAGGGTTAGATCTTCAGGCAGAGGAGTAGACCTTGGAGCAGAGGAGTAGACCATGGGGCAGAAGAGTATACCCTGGGGCAGAGAGGTAGACCCTGGGACAGAGAATTAGACCTTGGAACAGAGAATTAGGCCTTGGGGCAGAGGGGTAGACCATGGAGCAGAGGAGTAGACCATGGAGCAGAGGAGTAGACCATGGGGCAGAGGGGTAGACCATGGAGCAGATGAGTAGACCATGGGGCAGAAGAGTAGACCCTGGGGCAGAAGAGTAGACCCTGGGGCAGAGAATTAGACCTTGGGACAGAGAAGTAAGCCTTGGGGCAGTGGGGTAGACTGTGGGGCAGAGGAGTAGACCATGGGGCAGAAGAGTATACCCTGGGGCAGAGAGGTAGACCCTGGGACAGAGAATTAGACCTTGGAACAGAGAATTAGGCCTTGGGGCAGAGGGGTAGACCATGGGGCAGAGGAGTAGACCATGGAGCAGAGGAGTAGACCATGGAGCAGAGGAGTAGACCATGGAGCAGAGGGGTAGACTATGGAGCAGATGAGTAGACCATGGGGCAGAAGAGTAGACCCTGGGGCAGAGAATTAGACCTTGGGACAGAGAAGTAGGCCTTGGGACAGAAAAGTAAGCCTTGGGGCAGTGGGGTAGACCGTGGAGCAGAAGAGTATACCCTGGGGCAGAGAGGTATACCCTGGGACAGAGAATTAGACCTTGGAACAGAGAATTAGGCCTTGGGCAGAGGGGTAGACCATGGGGCAGAGGAGTAGACCATGGAGCAGAGGAGTAGACCATGGAGCAGAGGAGTAGACCATGGAGCAGAGGAGTAGACCATGGAGCAGAAGGGTAGACCATGGAGCAGAAGAGTAGACCATGGGGCAGAAGAGTAGACCCTGGGGCATAGAAGTAGGCCTTGGGACAGAGAAGTAAGCCTTGGGGCAGAGGGGTAGACCGTGGAGCAGAGGAGTAGACCATGGGGCAGAAGAGTAGACCCTGGGGCAAAGAGGTAGACCCTGGGACAGAGAATTAGACCTTGGAACAGAGAATTAGGCCATGGAGCAGATGAGTAGACCATAGGGCAGAAGAGTAGACCCTGGGGCAGAGAATTAGACCTTGGGACAGAGAAGTAGGCCTTGGGACAGAGAAGTAAGCCTTGGGGCAGAGGAGTAGACCATGGGGCAGAAGAGTAGACCCTGGGGCAGAGAGGTAGACCCTGGGACAGAGAATTAGACCTTGGGATAGAGAAGTATACCTTGGGGCAGAGGGGTAGACTGTGCGGCGGAGGGTACACCCTGGGGTAGAGGAGTAGACCATGGAACAGAGGAGTAGACCCTGCGGCTGGGGAGTAGACCTGGGGGCAGAGGGGTCACATGAAGCTCCTGGGCTCCAATGCAAAAGCTATAACAAGCTCAAGTCATTTATAGTACTGGTCTCCTAGTAAGGGAAACGCGGCCTTTTGGGGTCTTGAAGACATAGATATTACCATACCCTCTTATACCCCTGCTCATTACACTGGGGACAAAAGCAGAAAGGAGGGGCTCCCTTTGCAACTTGGTTGCCAGTCCCAGAATTGGGGTTCACCCTGAGACCCAACAAGGACCTTTGAAGCTGTCCAGAAATAATGCACCCTGGGGCATTGCCCCACCCCTAAGAGCCGAAATATAGAATCATTGCATCGTTTATCCCATGCTATGAATGGTGTAAAAAAAAAAAAGTAAAAAAATAAATAAATAATATGTAAGAGTTGCTGAGCTTTTCCATCTCACCCCCAAAATGAATTTAATTTGCATGTAGCCTAAAGAGATGGCGCTAAAAATACAACTTGCTACCACAAAATCAAGCCCCATACAACTGCACTGGAAAAAAAAATAATCAATGCTGTGCCAAATTAAAGGGTTAATGGACAGTGAACAACTGGTTTGTGGTGGTGCTGGTTCCACATGGAGAGAAAACTAAAGAATTCACCTGGTATCAGGCTCCGCCCCCTGGGCAGGACACAATGTATCAGTTTGGATTGGAGTGTTTGTTTTGCTTCCCCAGTGAGGAACCCTGGAGCCCCCCCTCCCCGCCTGCAATTCTGTGCCCGCTTCTAATGAACCAGGTCAGCACCGTGATCAGTGAGCGCTCAGTCATCTCCAGCCTCAAAACCCAGCAGACAGAAATTAGAAATCTCCAGAAAAATGCATCATACCAACAACATGGCGGTCAGGAGAACGGATATGACTCCAGGACACACGTCACGTCAGGGGTGATCGGTGCCTGATGGACTGGCTCAGTCTGGGACTATCCAAATCTTGATTCACCAGGTGGCGGATCTTATTCTACTGTGTATGGGCAGCTTAAAGGTGTCCATACACCGTCAGTAACTGCCCACCTAACACCCATTTGGCCAACAGCTCTTCTTATTATCTCCCCCATACACATGCAAGCTTAATTTGACTGAGCATGCATGTGTTTTCAATGGCAAGAGTGCAGAGACATGCATGCTCAGCCCTCAGATGAGCGTCTGTGTGTCCTGAACTAAAACATGAGAAAAGACACTGCCAGACAGCGCTGTATCAAGAAAGCCCATGAACGCTGGCATGTATAGGGTTAACCGTATATATATAAAACACTCTAAATCTCTCGTGCGGGTCTCTCAGCAGGACTGTGTATCTGAGCAATCACTCTCCGCTCTCGGCTTTCTGACACGAGAGGCTGTCTAGCTATTTGACTGAATTTGTCAGAGATTATGTCACATCCGATCATTTATTGCACTCCGATCATCTCTTATCGTTGACCGTGTCCTGCAGGATTAATGGGAAGGGTAATTAAGAGATAATTAAACTTTCAAGCAAAATGCTTTATTTTCATTGCAGAATAATGTGCAGGGTGACATTTCTTTTATTGTCCTCAGTAAAGAGGCAGAAGTGGAGGCCGCAGGACGGCGATCTCATTTTATGATGGCTGCTCGCTTTACAAGCCGTGTATGACATTCAATGGAGACAAATCAGGAAACGGACTGAGTGCGTGCCTGGCTCTGATAATTAGGGATGAGCGAACCGCATAAAACTTCGTTCTAATACTGTACGGAGCAGGAGCTCCATGGAGTATTAGAATGTATTGGCTCCGATGAGCCGAAGTTATTGCTTCGCGAAGTTTCTCGAGACTTCGCGCAATAACTTCATAAATTAATTTGTACTGTAAAAAAACCATTTCCCGAACTCGGTTCGGTTCCAAGTGGTTTTTGACTATTGCATATTGACTATTCAGCATAATCTCAAGTGCCCAGGACTCCTAATTATACAGTTAATTAGGAGAATTTATTCTGTGAAACTTCAGTCATTGCTGGAGCGGAGATGGACATGGGAGGCCTGGCATCTGACCAAATATCAGATTGGGGCACTTTGGTGGATGAAGGGGTTAACAAATGAACCTTATGGTGACCAGGACAATAATGACGTGTACGGTAGATGCCAAACTCCCTCCCTTTACCCACTGCTTGGAGTTTTATCGCCCACTGACCTCCATTGACTCCCATGAATCCAGCTCATGGCAGCCATTACCCACACAATGGCTCTTTGTGGGTTAATTTTGCACCAAATGAAAAATTTATATCTTCTGCTCTAAATTCACAACTGGTTACCCCTGGAAGGTGGTGGTCACTAAACAGCTTAAAGGGGACCTGTCAGCAGGATAAACTCTATTAAACCAGATACTCTGTCTGGTAGGGTTTATCCTGCTGATTACAATGATACCCGTCTTGTGAAAATCGGTTGCTGCGTTCCCAAGAAATAAAAGACTTTAATTCTTTGTGCATTAGAGGGCCTCAGGGCACTGATGGGCGGGGCCTAGATCCTGGGTGCCCCTCAGCTTCCCAGTGCTGGCCACGCCCCTTGGTGCACTGATGGGCGGGGCCTAGATCCTGGGTGCCCCTCCGCTTCCCAGTGCTGGCCACGCCCCTTGGTGCACTGATGGGCGGGGCCTAGATCCTGGGTGCCCCTCAGCTTCCCAGTGCTGGCCACGCCCCTTGGTGCACTGATGGGCGGGGCCTAGATCCTGGGTGCCCCTCAGCTTCCCAGTGCTGGCCACGCCCCTTGGTGCACTGAAGCCCTCATTTACTTGAAGAATAAAAGTCTTTTGTTTCTTGGGAATACTGCATCCGATTTTCACAAAACAGGTATCATTTTAATCAGGAGGATCAGCCTTACCAGGCAGCATGTCTGTTTAATAGGGTTGATCCTACTGACAGGTGCTCTTTAAATACCAACCAGAGGACGTGACCGCAGACATTATGGGCCACCAGGATCCCGGATGTAGAAGGGGCTTAAAACTGGGGTTCTTTCCCCATTACCTCTGCAAGATCTGTTCTAGCGATATCATAGATTCCATTCACTGCAGAGCAGCTTTTATCCCGTACTCCCCTCCCCCTCTACACTGCGCGGCTGGGGGGTATAAGGTCATGGAAGTTTATATATAATTACAGCTATAAAGAATAATAAGGTTCTATCGTGAGGAGACACAAAACATGCGCTCAGCCCCGACCGCATCCAATTCATCGGAAAAGTCCACTTCAGTATCCGTCTTTCAGTTATTTTCTACAATATAGGCCTCATGCACACGACCGTTGTGTGCATCCGTGGCCGTTGTTCCGTTTTCCGTGATTTTCTGCGGACCCATTGACTTTCAATGGGTCCGTTGAAAACTCGGAAAACGCACCGTTGTTCATCCGCGGCCGTGATCCGTGTTTCGTGTCCATCAAAAAAATATGACCTGTCCTATTTTTTGACGGACAACGGTTCACGGACCCATTCAAGTCAATGGGTCCTTGAAAAAACACGGATGCACACAAGATTGGCATCCACGTCCGTGATCCGTGGCCGTTGGCAACTTTCCCACAGATGGATCGCAGACGGATCTGCATAAAAGCTTTCGTGAAAACTCATATCCGACAGTATATTCTAACACAGAGGCGTTCCCATGGTGATGGGGATGCTTCAAGTTAGAATATACTGAGAACTGTGTACATGACTGCCCCCTGCTGCCTGGCAGCACCTGATCTTTTACAGGGGGCTGTGATCCGCACAATTAACCCCTCAGGTGCCGCACCTAAAGGGTTAATTGTGCGTATCATAGCCCCCTGTAAGAGATCAGGTGCTGCCAGGCAGGATGGGGCAGACCCCCCCCCCCTCCCTCCCCAATATTATATTCATTGGTGGCCAGTGCGGCCTCACATCTCCCCCCCCCTTGTTAAAATCACGTTGCCCCATCATTGGTGGCAGTGGAGAGTTCCGATCGGAGTCCCAGTTTAATCGCTGGGGCTCCGATCGTCTGTGATTGGCCGGGCGCTCATCTTACTGGTAAGTGACAGGTCTGTGCTATAGGCAATGCGCCGCACAGACCTTTCACTTTCTTGCGAGCTGCGATGTCTGTGACCGGCCGGGCGCTCCTCCTACTGGTAAGTATAATGCTTCTAAAAATTGCTAAGTAACCATGGCAACCAGGACTGCAGTAGCGTCCTGGTTGCCATGGTTACCGATCGGAGCCCCAGCGATTAAACTGGGACTCAGATCGGAACTTTCCACTGCCACCAATGATGGGGAAAACGTGATTTTAACTAGGGGGGGGGGGAGGTGAGGCCGCACTGGCCACCAATGATGGGGATTCAGAACGTGATTTTAACTAGGGGGGGGGGGGAGATGTGAGGCCGCACTGGCCACCAATGATGGGGGATTCGGAACGTGATTTTAACATGGGGGGGGGGGGGGAGGCCGCACTGGCCACCAATGAATATAATATTCGGGGGGGAGGGAGGGGGGGCTGCCCCCTCCTGCCTGGCAGCACCTGATCTCTTACAGGGGGCTAAGATACGCACAATTAACCCTTTAGGTGCGGCACCTGAGGGGTTAATTGTGCGGATCACAGCCCCCTGTAAGAGATTGGGTGCTGCCAGGCAGCAGGGGGCAGTCATGTACACAGTTCTCAGTATATTCTAACTTGATGCGTCCCCATTACTATGGGAACGCCTCTGTGTTAGAATATACTGTCGGATATGAGTTTCACGATGTAACTCTTATCCGACAGTATATTCTAACATAGAGGCGTTCCCATGGTGATGGGGACGCTTCAAGTTAAAATATACCATCGGATTGGAGAAAACTCAGATCCTATGGTATATTAACTCCTGACTTTACATTGAAAGTCAATGGGGGACGGATCCGTTTGCAATTGCACCATATTGTGTCAAAAACGGATCCGTCCCCATTGACTTGCATTGTAAGTCAGAACGGATCCGTTTGGCTCCGCACGGCCAGGCGGACACCAAAACGACTTTTTTTTTCATGTCCGTGGATCCTCCAAAAATCAAGGAAGACCCACGGACGAAAAAACGGAACCCTGTTTTGCGGACCGTGAAAAAATACTGTCGTGTGCATGAGGCCTTAGGCTACAATCACACAACCGTAGGTGTTTTGCGGTCCGTAAATTGCAAAAAAAAATGGATGACGTCCGTATGGCATCTGTTTTTTTTTTTTGCGGATCCATTGTAACAATGCCGCAAAACGGACAAGAATAGGACACGTTCTATTTTTTTTGCGGGGCTACAGAACAGGCATACGGATGCGGATAGCCCATTTTTTGCGGACCCATTGAAATGAATGGGTCTGAATCCTATCCGCAATAAAAACAAAAACTGAATGGACACGGAAACAAAATACGTTTGTGTGAATGTAGCCTAATCCGGAGATGATCCCGGCAGATTTTAATAATGTTAAAATATTATTGGTTCTCGTCAGTGGCATTTTTTGCAGACATTTTTGGCACTCGGTTGTATTGCGCCACAGCGACCTTGCGGAGGTTTATTTGGGGTTTCTCATTACACAGGGTGGGTGAGCGTCCACGGCGGTCAGGCATCAGCCGCCATGTAATGCGAGCAGTGAGAGGGGAGAGGCGGTGTGTGCCAGTGTAAATGGCCGCTGTCTATGAGTTGACAGAATCATTAAAACTTGGTTCAACAACATATTGATCTGATAATGAGAATAACGCGGCGGCGTTCTCAGCCGTCATGGAGAAGTATCTGAAAGAGAAGCCGAAGGACGATGAATCTGAAATAAAAATCAAATACATAAAATAACCAACCGCGGTGACGAGCCGGCCGCCCCGCTGGGACTGAGGGCAAACCGATGGGAATCTACGGATGCCAGCGGATCGCTCCTTCACCTATCGGACCGCTCCGGTCTGCAGTCTTCATTGATGCCACTTAATTAGGTCAAAATAAAAAAATATTAATAAAAATGGTGCTACAAGGATTCATCGTCATGGCAGTCTTTAGGATGCGGCAGATACTGTATGCCCTCTCCTTAGGTGATGTGCACTGTTCCTGGCGTTGCATTCAACACAATGGACGATGACTACTCCCCTCGTTGGTCTCCCTTCCCATGGCAGGAGTGATGATGGCTTGGGGCTACTTGTCCCAGGCTGCGGTTCCTCACCACGTGGAACACTCTTCACTATGACCGCCTGTCCCTCTACTCACTGCACTTACTACCACTCTCTAGCTAACTACCGCGTAAAGCGGCTGGTTCTATCTCAGAGGTCTATCAGGTGTCTTCAAGCTCTCAGAGCTGCAGGTCTGACCATAAGTTCCTCACTGGCTCCTCTGTTTAGAAATAACAAAGTCCTGCACAGCCTGGCACCATACTGGGCAGGACCCCTACGCTGACCTCTGACTCACCTCATATACTGTATATTATCTATCTATCTACATGGTGTTGTTAACCCTTTCATGCAATCTACTTTACCGTGCCGTTTCTCCATCACTTTCAGTGCGGTCACTCTCTCACCCATTGATCGCACCCATCGACACCCTGCCTGCAGCAACATGACTCCCATGTGCATATGTCTGTTAGGCCTTGTATCTTGCATGGACTATCTACGAGGTTGCCACACACCATACACAGCCCACTCATGGCTGGTTACACAGGGCGTAGAGGGGTGCAGACAGTACATATCGGGGGTACATATCTCTGGGGGTGCAGACATTACATATCAGGGGTACACATCTCTGGGGGTGCAGACATTACATATCAGGGGGTACATATCTCTGGGGGTGCAGACATTACATATCAGGGGTACACATCTCTGGGGGTGCAGACAGTACATATCGGGGGGTACACATCTCTGGGGGTGCAGACATTACATATCGGGGGGTACACATCTCTGGGGGTGCAGACATTACATATCGGGGGGTACACATCTCTGGGGGTGCAGACATTACATATCAGGGGGTACACATCTCTGGGGTGCAGACATTACATATCGGGGGGTACACATCTCTGGGGGTGCAGACAGTACATATCGGGGGGTACATATCTCTGGGGGTGCAGACAGTACATATCGGGGGTACACATCTCTGGGGGTGCAGGCATTACATATCAGGGGGTACACATCTCTGGGGGTGCAGACATTACATATCAGGGGTACACATCTCTGGGGGTGCAGACAGTACATATCGGGGGGTACATATCTCTGGGGGTGCAGACAGTACATATCGGGGGGTACATATCTCTGGGGGTGCAGACATTACATATCAGGGGGTACATATCTCTGGGGGTGCAGACAGTACATATCGGGGGGTACATATCTCTGGGGGTGCAGACATTGCATATCAGGGGTACACATCTCTGGGGGTGCAGACATTACATATCAGGGGTACACATCTCTGGGGTGCAGACATTACATATCAGGGGGTACATATCTCTGGGGGTGCAGACATTACATATCAGGGGGTACATATCTCTGGGGGTGCAGACATTACATATCGGGGGTACACATCTCTGGGGGTGCAGACAGTACATATCGGGGGGTGCATATCTCTGGGGGTGCAGACATTACATATCGGGGGGTACATATCTCTGGGGGTGCAGACAGTACATATCGGGGGGTTCATATCTCTGGGGGTGCAGACATTACATATCGGGGGTACACATCTCTGGGGTGCAGACAGTACATATCGGGGGGTGCATATCTCTGGGGGTGCAGACAGTACATATCGGGGGGTACATATCTCTGGGGTGCAGACATTACATATCAGGGGTACATATCTCTGGGGGTGCAGACAGTACATATCTGGGGTACACATCTCTGGGGGTGCAGACAGTACATATCAGGGGTACACATCTCTGGGGGTGCAGACAGTACATATCTGGGGTACACATCTCTGGGGGTGCAGACATTACATATCAGGGGTACACATCTCTGGGGGTGCAGACATTACATATCAGGGGTACACATCTCTGGGGGTGCAGACATTACATATCAGGGGTACACATCTCTGGGGGTGCAGACAGTACATATCAGGGGGTACACATCTCTGGGGGTGCAGACATTACATATCAGGGGGTACACATCTCTGGGGGTGCAGACAGTACATATCTGGGGTACACATCTCTGGGGGTGCAGACAGTACATATCTGGGGTACACATCTCTGGGGGTGCAGACATTACATATCAGGGGTACACATCTCTGGGGGTGCAGACATTACATATCAGGGGGTACACATCTCTGGGGGTGCAGACATTACATATCAGGGGGTACACATCTCTGGGGGTGCAGACATTACATATCGGGGGGTACACATCTCTGGGGGTGCAGACAGTACATATCGGGGGGTACATATCTCTGGGGGTGCAGACAGTACATATCAGGGGTACACATCTCTGGGGGTGCAGGCATTACATATCAGGGGGTACACATCTCTGGGGGTGCAGACAGTACATATCGAGGGGTACACATCTCTGGGGGTGCAGACATTACATATCAGGGGGTACACATCTCTGGGGGTGCAGACAGTACATATCAGGGGTACACATCTCTGGGGTGCAGCCCTGTTACTCTGTATATAACGAGACACCATCGATCTACTAATGTGTCATTACAAGAAGCTCACACAATGCTCCTCGTGTCCGGCCTCGGATCTCCACAGCTACTGGAAAGCGCTGAGGAAGACCTGAGTCATTGAACTGGTCAGCTAGGCCTATGAGCAGATATGCTACGGCTGGAGTGTCAGCCTTTGAGCCGAGCCACAGAATGAATGACGCCAGTAAATATAATCATTCAATTCTACAATTAGAAACAGCACATCCGCCTGTGGGGACACCCATGGTAATAGGGAGGGGACGAGGACACTGCTCCACAAGGTCCGTGTCCAATGATTGGACTTCCACCTCCCTTGTGGTATAATCAGGGGCCGCCACTGAATACTGCATCCCCTTATCCTGCATTTTCAGCATGCACCGGCCTCTCAGCAATAAAACCTCTCTCCAGAATGTTTATCTTCATGTAAAACAGCTTCATTTTTACTGTGAAATTTGCATTAAAGATTTACATAACTGAGCAAAAAGTCCCAGGGGTAGAAAACCATAAAGATTTAAACTTTGGTGCAGAGGGAGGGGGGTGAGGGGGGGGGGGGGGGTGAGGGAAGGGGGTGAGGAAGGGGGGGTGAGGGAAGGGGGTGAGGGGGGGGGGGGGGGTGAGGGAAGGGGGTGAGGAAGGGGGGGTGAGGGAAGGGGGTGAGGGGGGGGGTGAGGGAAGGGGGTGGGGGGGGTGAGGGAGGGGTGAGGGGGGATGAGGGGGGTGAGGGAGGGAGGTGAGGGGGGGGGGTGAGGAGGGGTGAGGGAGGGGGGGGGTGAGGAGGGGTGAGGGAGGGGGGGGGTGAGGGGGGTGTGTGAAGATTGCGCTCAGTTAAGGAGAATAACATGAGCATAAATAAAGAGAAGGACCGTCCTGTGCTGCACACTCCTTGATGTCCCTCCATGAGTGGGGATAGCCAGGACACCCCAGGACATTCTCACGTGGCACCCCGGAACCTGACTACAGTGTGAGAATTATTCAGGTGACCGCTCATGGCCGTCGAGATTCAGTCTCTGCTCTTATATGAGAAGGACCTCTGGTTTCAGATCATCCTGAAAACCTGTAATTTCCAACTCTGCAGAGACTTTTTCCAGTCTGTGAATTTGTTTGCCGGGCAGGCTGTTCTGGCCGGATCCGTACTAACGGACAATGCTAACGCCAGTGTGAAGGAAGCCTTGGAGCCCAGTGACTGTTACAGTGTATGTCGGCCCAGAGACCCACTTTGCCCGGTCTGGGTATGTGTCTGGGCCCCAGACTTCGCTGCCATATAGGAGGATTGGGGTGATGACGGTGTCAAGGATTTTAAGCAAGACGGTCACTGGTGCCTTAAGGTGATACAGACGCCTTCTGATGGAATAGAAGGTTTTGCCCGCCTTGTCTTTCAGTGTTTCTATGGCTTTCTTAAAACTCCCTGATATGCTGATTTCTAGGCCCAGGTAGCTGTACCTGCTGGTTTCTGAAAGTGGACAGTTGTTTAGCAGGAAGGGAGGACGCCTGGCTGCTTTCTCTTCTGGAACACCATGATGTTGGTTTTCTTTGGATTGATGGGCAGTGCCCACGTGGTGCTGAATTTCTCCAGGATTTTCAGGTTATCTTGGAGACCTTTGTTAGTTGGTGATGTTGAAGAGGGTTGGACTGAGGCTGCAGCCCTGTCTGACTCCTCGGCTCTGCCGCAAATAAGCCGTTCTCCTCCCATTTACCCACACATCTGTTCTCGGTGCGGGAACTTCTGTTGACATCATATGTTTTTCCTCCTATTACACTTTCAAGAAGTTTCAGGAATAGGCCTGGGTGCCACACTGAGTCACAGGCCTTCTTAAAGTCCACAAAGCAGGCATAGATCTTTTCATGCTTTGTATTGTGGAAATGGCTCTTCATGAGGCTCTGCAGGGTGTAGATGTGGTCCGTGGTGCGGACATGGCTCTTGATGAGGCTCTGCAGGGTGTAAATGTGGTCCGTGGTGCGGACATGGCTCTTGATGAGGCTCTGCAGGGTGTAGATGTGGTCCGTGGTGCGGACATGGCTCTTGATGAGGCTCTGCAGGGTGTAGATGTGGTCCGTGGTGCGGACATGACTCTTCATGAGGCTCTGCAGGGTGTAGATGTGGTCCATGGTGCGGACCAGGCTCTTGATGAGGCTCTGCAGGGTGTACATGTGGTCCGTGGTGCGGACCAGGCTCTTGATGAGGCTCTGCAGGGTGTACATGTGGTCCGTGGTGCTGACATGGCTCTTGATGAGGCTCTGCAGGGTGTAGATGTGGTCCGTGGTCCGGACATGGCTCTTGATGAGGCTCTGCAGGGTGTACATGTGGTCCGTGGTGTGGTTGTCTGGACATGGCTCTTCATGGGGCTCTGCAGGGTGTAGATGTGGTCCGTGGTGCGGACATGGCTCTTGATGAGGCTCTGCAGGGTGTAGATGTGGTCCGTGGTGCGGACATGGCTCTTGATGAGGCTCTGCAGGGTGTAGATGTGGTCCGTGGTGCGGACATGGCTCTTGATGAGGCTCTGCAGGGTGTAGATGTGGTCCGTGGTGCGGTGGTTTGGTATGAAGCCTGCTTGGCTTCTGTTGAGGACATTGTACTGGGTGAGGAAGATGAGGATCCTTTTATTCAGGACACTGCTGAGGAGTTTTTCCAGGTTACTGCTGACACATATTCCTCGTTAGTTGGCCGGGTCGTACCTGTCTCCGCTCTTGTGTATGGAGGTGATGATGCCCTGGTTCCAGCTCTGGGAATTAGCTGACACTCAGCACAACATTGAAGAGCTTTACTATTGCGGCCTGAATATCTGGCGGGCTATATATGAGCTTTTTTACCCTTTATCACTAAGATCCTCTCTTGTTATCTCCTGCAGTGTGACCGGTGTGTCCAGAGGGTTTTGGAAATCTTAGATTTTTTCCTCCATATCCACCAGCTTTTTTGTGATTCCTTTTTGTTCTGGGCTTTGGTCTTCCCTCGAGATGTCTTTGTAAAGATCCTTGAAGTACTGGAGCCAGATGTTGCCGTTTTGGATGGGGAGGTTGGTGTTCTTACTGGGTTTTTTCCATGTGCTTCCATAGTTCCCAGAAGGAGTTGTCCTGGAGAGCTTCTTGGAGTTGGTGGAGCTTGGTTGAGATGTTGCCTTGCTTTTTTTTTTCCTGAGGATGGTTTTATATTGCCTTTGTATGTTGTTGTAGCCTTCCCTCAGACTGGGGTTGTCTTTTTGAGGTCATTCTTAGCGCCTTCCTTATATCTTTACATCTTCTCCAAAGATGAGAACATTGCCCAGGGCCTGGAAATGGGCGGCTTTCCTCTGTAGGATCTCAAAGCTGTCGGGATTGAAGTATAGAGACTCCTGTGGAGCTATGTATGCTGCACAGAGGTAGATGTCAGCCCGAGAGGTGAGGATGGAGCGGGCTATCCTTACCCAGATGTGGCTGTCTCCTCTCTTCACTGGTCTGATCTGCTCATGGAGCTCCTCTGTATACCAGAATAATATTCCTCCTGAGCTCTGGCCCAGCTTGATGCTTTTGTTTTTCAGGGCAGGGACAGAGATCTCCCTGTATCCGGTCGGCACCAGGATTTTATTCTCTTCCTTAGTCCATGTTTCTAGGAGGATCTGTATGTCAATGTTTTCCAGTCTTTGGCTAAAGTCTGGGTCATGTATCTGCAACGTGCCGCCCCCCAGGGCCCTACCGCGTCCCAGGTTTATAGGATGCCGAGTGGTGTGATACGGCTCTTAATAGTCTCTGTGTGTCACGGTGCTCCTACCTGGATACAGCCGATCCCCAGGCTTAGGCTCTGAAGCAAATAAAGGGGAAATGTTGAGTTAGGGGATGAAGAATAACTTGAGTCCAGACCTTGGTAGTAGCTTTACTTGGGTAAACTTGATTCCAGACAATATTCAGGCTTTCTCTTGGTTCCAGCAGGCTTTGTCATAAACTGGCAGGCAAACTTGGTAACTCTGAGTTCTCTCTTTCTCTGCTGGTCTGACAGGCACGCTTAATAACTCTGCCTTCTTCCTTTTCTCTGCTGTGACAAACTCTGCTTGGGTCTGATTACTGGATTTTCGGTCGGTTCTGGTATCCTTTGATTGGGGTGCCTTGGACTGTTATCCCCCTCCTGACACTCAAGGAAGTAAATTAGATTGGAGTCTGGGTGCTCTATAAGCTACTAACCTTTTGTGGCTCCTGCTCCAGCCAAAAAACACTTTCCTCTGGCTGCTATATCTTATGGCAACCGGAGAACACTTTCCTCTGGCTGCTATATCTTTCATGTCTGCTCAACTCCACTATCGAGTCTAAACTGCAACAAACTAGAACTGCCACCCTCCTTCTGGTAGGAAACAGGACTGGTCCACTTCTGCCCAAAGGAGGGAGAATGGATTGGAAAATTCCATTCTGACTAAAGATAGCTCTGCCATATACGCTGCCACCTGCTGGTGATCCAGGCATATTACATGTACAAAACAGTTTCAGAACAAAACTATCAATGCAGAATGTGAAGGACCTGGAAATAAATTCAAAGATGACATTTATGTTAACCATTAGAGATAATGGTAATACCACTCCGGGGTATTACATACCCCCCCCATTTATTTATCTGCTGATCTCATATCATTCTATCTATCTATCTATCTATCTATCTATCTATCTATCTATCTATCTATCTATCTATCTATCTATCTATCTCAATCTCATATCTATCTATCTCATACTTATTGGTGGTGGTCGGTGACCACGACTTCTTTTACTATTTTCAGCCATTCTGACCCATTTTCTATTATTATTTTACGGCCGCTCCGTCATTCCTGTGATCAGACTTTATATTAAGGGGAAAACGTCCTCTGTGTAAATAGAGACATTTTCGTTGTCTGGATATTAGAGAATATTGATGATGTCGGGGCGCCCCTTAAATCCAGAGGGGTCACATTCACACTCATTGACACCACATTACACACACCATAGACTTCCGTAAAGTGGCGGTAAATCTCCCAGCGCTCAGTAATGGCCGCTCTGAGTGGAATAGCTGTCTTGTGGAATAATGGATTATTATCCGTGAGATGTCCGGCAATAAGAGCCTCTATAAATCCTCCTGTCAAGAACTCCTGACGACACAATACATGATAACAGGGCGGGTGAGGGGGAATGTACTGGAAGGAAAAGCCATGACGGTGAGATAAGTAAGTGACCCCCAAACACAAGGGCCCCTCTGCCAGAGAAAGAAACAAGTGGGGGAGGGGGAGGTGTTATATAAGAATTATAGATGCAGCTCTGTATGTGACTGGAGTATAAAAATTATAAATGCAGCTCTGTAAATGACTGGAGTATAAGAATTATAAATGCAGCTCTGTATGTGACTGGAGTATAAGAATTATAAATGTAGCTCTGTAAGTGACTGGAGTATAAGAATTATAAATGCAGCTCTGTATGTGACTGGAATATAAGAATTAAAAATGCAGCTCTGTATGTGACTGGAGTATAAGAATTATAAATGCAGCTCTGTAAATGACTGGAGTATAAGAATTATAAATGCAGCTCTGTATGTGACTGGGGTATAAGAATTATAAATGCAGCTCTGTATGTGACTGGAGTATAAGAATTAAAAATGCAGCTCTGTATGTGACTGGAGTATAAGAATTATAAATGCAGCTCTGTAAGTGACTGGGGTATAAGAATTAGAAATGCAGCTCTGTATGTGACTGGAGTATAAGAATTAGAAATGCAGCTCTGTAAGTGACTGGGGTATAAGAATTATAAATGCAGCTCTGTATGTGACTGGAGTATATAACATGCTGTAACCCAATATTCTTGCTATTATTTTCATAAATGATGGGAATCCCTCACCATGATGATATATTTGAGGCATTCCTGGTCTGGCGATTCTGACGCCGGGATTGACACCATATTTATCCGAAGGCACAACCTCTTAATAGAGGCTCCTGTTCACGGCGGCAGCTGTTTTTACCGGCGGTGCAGGTGTAACTGAACGGACATACGGATGCGGACAGCACACGGTGTGCTATCCGCATCTTTTGCGGCCCCATTAAAGTGAATGGGTCCTCATCTGATCCGCAAAAAATGCAGATCGGATGCGGACAAAAAACGCGGTTGTGTGCATGATCCCTAAATCTGGCAGACCGCAGCCCGTCTAGAAGTCGGATGTAAATGTGCACCATGTCGTTTCTGTTGTCTCTCAACCAATGGTAGATTATAATAGGGGTGTTTGGGTCGGCAGCCGCGGGCACGGCATCGCTGGGGGGCCCAACGCCGACCAAAATGCCCACATACTTCCGCGGGTAATGGGAGAGCATAGTCCCTGCCCAGCCGATCACTAATAGGCCTGAAGCCTATGCGGTAGTAAAATCCCGGAGCAGGCGGGCGTTATGACGTCATCGCGCGCCTGTGTCGGGACGCAGCACAGTGACGTGTGCGCGCCTGCCTACCATATACGAGCGAGCCCCAGGAGTCTGGGACACAGGTAAGTATTAGCTTTTATTTTTTTATGTGTCTGCCAACTTTGGGGGACATTACTGGGGGGCACATGAGGATATTACTGAAGGAACAGCGGGGGGCCAATTGCTACATGGGGAGCAAACTACTACATGGGGGCAGTGTGGGGGAAAATTACTACTGTGGGGGCAATGTGGGGGAAAATTACTACTGTGGGGGCAGTGTGGGGGAAAATTACTACTGTGGGGGCAGTGTGGGGGAAAATTACTAATGTGGGGGCAGTGTGGGGGAAAATTACTACTGTAGGGGCAGTGTGGGGGAAAATTACTACTGTGGGGGCAGTGTGGGGGAAAATTACTACTGTGGGGGCAGTGTGGGGGACAATTACTACTGTGGGGGCAGTGTGGGGGAAAATTACTAATGTGGGGGCAGTGTGGGGGGAAATTACTACTGTAGGGGCAGTGTGGGGGACAATTACTACTGTGGGGGCAGTGTGGGGGACAATTACTAATGTGGGGGCAGTGTGGGGGACAATTACTACTGTGGGGGCAGTGTGGGGGACAATTACTAATGTGGGGGCAGTGTGGGGGAAAATTACTACTGTGGGGGCAGTGTGGGGGACAATTACTACTGTGGGGGCAGTGTGGGGGACAATTACTACTGTAGGGGCAGTGTGGGGGAAAATTACTACTGTGGGGGCAGTGTGGGGGACAATTACTACTGTGGGGGCAGTGTGGGGGACAATTACTACTGTAGGGGCAGTGTGGGGGATAATTAATACTGTGGGGGATAATTACTAGTGTGGGGGGAAATTACTGTGTAGGGGCAGTGTGGGGGACAATTACTACTGTGGGGGCAGTGTGGGGGACAATTATTACTGTGGGGGCAGTGTGGGGGAAAATTACTGTGTGGGGAAAGTGTGGGGGACAATTACTACTGTGGGGGCAGTGTGGGGGACAATTACTACTGTGGGGGCAGTGTGGGGGACAATTACTACTGTGGGGGCAGTGTGGGGGACAATTACTACTGTGGGGGATAATTACTAGTGTGGGGGGAAATTACTGTGTGGGGGCAGTGTGGGGGACAATTACTACTGTAGGGGCAGTGTGGGGGACAATTACTACTGTAGGGGCAGTGTGGGGGACAATTACTACTGTGGGGGCAGTGTGGGGGACAATTACTACTATATGAGTGAAATGGGGGACGTTATTAGGGGACATTATTTTTGGGGGACACTGTAAAGGGATTATTACCTGGAGCACAATATAGGGTGTTATTATTACTGGGGGTCTCTAGGGGACATTATAGCTGCTGTGGACACTATAGGGACCTTTGGAGTGATTTATCAAACTGGTGTAAAGTAGATCTGGCTTAGTTGCCCGTAGCAACAGATTCCACCTTTCATTTTTGACAGCTCCTTTGGAAAATGAAAGCTGGAATCTGATTGGCTGCTGTGGGCACCTAAGCCAGTTCTACTTTACACCAGTTTGATAAATGACCCCAATTATGAGAAATCTAACGTGTCTGTGTAACAAACTCTGTAGAGACGAGATGCGGCTGAAAGAATTAGTCATGGCGGTCTGGGTCAGATGGAGGAGAAGAGGAAAGAGAAGATCTACATGACAGGAGGAGACGTCCCTGGATGTAACAGGTATGTGGCGCTATAATCCCCTATATGTAGAGCGGGCTCAGTACTGTCACCTGCGTCTCATCTTCTCCTCCAAGTCTTTTTTATCATAATCGTATTATTTTAAATTTGGCAACTAAAAATTTAATTTGGCTCCTAAACTTTTCAGTTTAGGAGCCAATGGCTCCTGGGTATTTTTGCAGTCCTATGTAACACTACAGATAACATAAGGTAAAAGGGTTTATATATTGATAGCCTATCCTCAGGAGAGGTCCTCAATGTGAGATGGCACCCCCGCCAATCCGCCGTATGAGGAGACCGCCATGTCCCAGTGAGCGCTGTCCATTTGATAGCCCTGCGCTTGATACTGCAATCACTCGGATGGAACTGAGGCCACGTGAACGATGAATGTGATGTCACGTGGCCTAGGAAGAGACTGTGACGCTCACGAAGCACCGCAGCCTCTCCATACAGACCGCGGCCGCCAGACATCATCAATAGGCTCTTGTTGCAGGTGTGGGGCTCAGCGGCCACTTGTCTGACACTTGAGGAGACGGTTACGGCGGAGACCCGCGGACTGCGTTATGTAAGCAGGAGACAGAGGAGCGCTGCTGAGGCTCAAAACGGGCCACTTCAGAGCTATTTTTCTAATAGAAATGTACGATTTCAGTAATTGAAGTATATTACAAAAATGGTCGGTATCACTGCCCCTACACATTACACAAATAAAAAAAAGAAAGACCGTAACACTTTAGGCTACTTTCACACCAGCGTTTTTCTTAGTTTTTTCCGTCACAGGGGCTCAATACAGAAAAAAAACGGATCAGTTTTATCCTAATGCATTCTGAATGGAGATGCATCAGGATGTCTTCAGTTCGCTCCCGCAGCACGCAGTATTTTTCTCTCCGGCCCAAAATCCTGAACACTCGCCAGAATGCCGGATCGGGCATTAATTCCCATTGAAATGCATTAGTGTCGGATTGACGGATCCATTCTTGCGCAGACCTTTAAATCTGTGAAAAACATAAATGCCGGATCCGTTTTTCCGGATGACACTGGTGAGACGGATCCGGTATTTCAATGCATTTGTCAGATGGATCAGAATCCAGATCCGTCTGACAAATGCCGACCGTTTGCGTCCGCATTGCCGGATTCCGTCGCTGGAACTGCCTGCCGGAATCCTCTGCCGCGAGTGTCATAGCACCCTAAAGGTCCATTCACACGTCCGCTTGTGTTTTGCAGATCTTCAAATTGCGGATCCGCAAAACACGGACACCGACAATGTGCGTTCCGTATTTTGCGAACCGCACATTGCCGGCACTCTCATAAAAAATGTATTTTCTTGTCCTCAATAGGACATGTTCAATTTATTTTGCGGAACAGAAGTGCGAATCCGCAAATGTGAATGTGGACAGCATGGTTCCTCTCCCTTCCATGAGCCATGATCTCCTCCATCCGCTGTCCATGGTGCTGAAGTCCCCCAGTCTGAGTCCCTTGTAATATGGCAGGGACGGCCAACCTGCGGCTCTCCGGCTGTTGCAAAACTACAACTCCCAGCATGCCTAGACTGTCTACAACTATCAGCCTACAGCAGGGCATGATGGGAATTGTAGTTTTACAACAGCTGGAGAGCTGCAGGTTGGTTTACCCCCCAGTGCCCGGCCCAGACTGCCCCATTATGGCAGACATTCTGCCTGACCCTTCACTGTCTATGGGTGGTTTCAGGACACTTTACTCCATGTTAGGGGGGGCATTTGCTTACTTTTATACTTTTTTACCTGTCCAGGGTCATCTATTTCCATATCCTGCACTGTTCCGAAGTTACAAAATGTGTTGTACACCACTCACATCCAGAGCTGTATTCATAATACTGCTTGCGTGCCCACATGCAAATGATGAAATGTTGTCGAACAGCGAAGCATTAATGTCCTGGACGGATGAAGAGCTAAATGCATTAAGCATCCACTAAACCCTCGCAATTACAGGTGTTTTAGAAGTGCGGCGGCCATTGAAGCCTGCGCTGAGCACACTTTCTCTACAGATACAATTGGCCCATTATAAACTCAAGCATCAACCTGGGACACCAATTTACCTATTAATAGCCTGGACCATTATACAGCCAATTCCCCCCAGAACCAAGGTCTCCCGTAGGAGGAGTGACGACGCGCCCTGGATGCAGCCATGACAGAAGTATGATTCAGCCACGGTGTCCTCTACTAATGCAGCGAAGGTGGCTGAGACAATTATTCCAGTCTTTACTGCAGAGCAAGTACATGGAAATACAGGAATCAGCAGTATCACCCTCATCATCCTCATCTGTCACGTCTATAAAGAGTGTCTTGTTACCCCCTCCCTCTGCACTAAGCTCTGCTATGCGTGTGGTCGTGATTAGGAAAGCAGAGAGGGGGGCACTAACTGCACCCGATAAACAATGTCTCTTTATGAGGCGGAGGAATATTCGGAGGCTCATGACTCCATAACTCTGCTCCTCAGTGATATCGGCTGCACAATCCGCGCTCCCAGAAAATCAATGTACAGAGGTTAATGATGGCGGCACCTAAACATCAGTAATAGAACCAATTACCCAGTGGAGATGGATTCCGGGATTCCTGCACTCGGCAGCTCTTCACATTCCTCATGCTTCCCTATAACAGCAGTCTGGATGTGTAGTCTGGAGCGCCCCCTATAACAGCAGTCTGGATGTGTAGTCTGGAGCGCCCCCTATAACAGCAGTCTGGATGTGTAGTCTGGAGCGCCCCCTATAACAGCAGTCTGGATATGTAGTCTGGAGCACCCCCTATAACAGCAATCTGGATGTGTAGTCTGGAGCGCCCCCTATAACAGCAGTCTGGATATATAGTCTGGAGCGCCCCCTATAACAGCAGTCTGGATATATAGTCTGGAGCGCCCCCTATAACAGCAATCTGGATGTGTAGTCTGGAGCGCCCCCTATAACAGCAATCTGGATGTGTAGTCTGGAGCGCCCCCTATAACAGCAGTCTGGATATATAGTCTGGAGCGCCCCCTATAACAGCAGTCTGGATGTGTAGTCTGGAGCCCCCCTATAACAGCAGTCTGGATATATAGTCTGGAGCGCCCCCTATAACAGCAATCTGGATGTGTAGTCTGGAGCGCCCCCTATAACAGCAATCTGGATGTGTAGTCTGGAGCGCCCCCTATAACAGCAATCTGGATGTGTAGTCTGGAGCGCCCCCTATAACAGCAGTCTGGATATATAGTCTGGAGCGCCCCCTATAACAGCAGTCTGGATATATAGTCTGGAGCGCCCCCTATAACAGCAGTTTGGATGTGTAGTCTGGAGCCCCCCTATAACAGCAGTTTGGATGTGTAGTCTGGAGCCCCCCTATAACAGCAGTCTGGATATATAGTCTGGAGCGCCCCCTATAACAGCAGTTTGGATGTGTAGTCTGGAGCCCCCCTATAACAGCAGTTTGGATGTGTAGTCTGGAGCCCCCCTATAACAGCAGTTTGGATGTGTAGTCTGGAGCGCCCCCTATAACAGCAGTCTGGATGTGTAGTCTGGAGCGCCCCCTATAACAGCAGTCTGGATGTGTAGTCTGGAGCGCCCCCTATAACAGCAGTCTGGATATATAGTCTGGAGTGCCCCCTATAACAGCAGTCTGGATGTGTAGTCTGGAGCGCCCCCTATAACTGCAGTCTGGATGAATAGTCTGGAGCGCCCCCTATAACAGCAGTCTGGATGTGTAGTCTGGAGCGCCCCCTATAACAGCAGTCTGGATATATAGTCTGGAGCGCCCCCTATAACAGCAATCTGGATGTGTAGTCTGGAGCGCCCCCTATAACAGCAATCTGGATGTGTAGTCTGGAGCGCCCCCTATAACAGCAGTCTGGATATATAGTCTGGAGCGCCCCCTATAACAGCAGTCTGGATGTGTAGTCTGGAGCCCCCCTATAACAGCAGTCTGGATATATAGTCTGGAGCGCCCCCCTATAACAGCAATCTGGATGTGTAGTCTGGAGCGCCCCCTATAACAGCAATCTGGATGTGTAGTCTGGAGCGCCCCCTATAACAGCAATCTGGATGTGTAGTCTGGAGCGCCCCCTATAACAGCAGTCTGGATATATAGTCTGGAGCGCCCCCTATAACAGCAGTCTGGATATATAGTCTGGAGCGCCCCCTATAACAGCAGTTTGGATGTGTAGTCTGGAGCCCCCCTATAACAGCAGTTTGGATGTGTAGTCTGGAGCCCCCCTATAACAGCAGTTTGGATGTGTAGTCTGGAGCGCCCCCTATAACAGCAGTCTGGATGTGTAGTCTGGAGCGCCCCCTATAACAGCAGTCTGGATATATACAGGGAGTGCAGAATTATTAGGCAAGTTGTATTTTTGAGGATTAATTTTATTATTGAACAACAACCATGTTCTCAATGAACCCAAAAAACTCATTAATATCAAAGCTGAATATTTTTGGAAGTAGTTTTTACTTTGTTTTTAGTTTTAGCTATTTTAGGGGGATATCTGTGTGTGCAGGTGACTATTACTGTGCATAATTATTAGGCAACTTAACAAAAAACAAATATATACCCATTTCAATTATTTATTTTTACCAGTGAAACCAATATAACATCTCAACATTCACAAATATACATTTCTGACATTCAAAAACAAAACAAAAACAAATCAGTGACCAATATAGCCACCTTTCTTTGCAAGGACACTCAAAAGCCTGCCATCCATGGATTCTGTCAGTGTTTTGATCTGTTCACCATCAACATTGCGTGCAGCAGCAACCACAGCCTCCCAGACACTGTTCAGAGAGGTGTACTGTTTTCCCTCCTTGTAAATCTCACATTTGATGATGGACCACAGGTTCTCAATGGGGTTCAGATCAGGTGAACAAGGAGGCCATGTCATTAGATTTTCTTCTTTTATACCCTTTCTTGCCAGCCACGCTGTGGAGTACTTGGACACGTGTGATGGAGCATTGACCTGCATGAAAATCATGTTTTTCTTGAAGGATGCAGACTTCTTCCTGTACCACTGCTTGAAGAAGGTGTCTTCCAGAAACTGGCAGTAGGACTGGGAGTTAAGCTTGACTCCATCCTCAACCCGAAAAGGCCCCACAAGCTCATCTTTGATGATACCAGCCCAAACCAGTACTCCACCTCCACCTTGCTGGCGTCTGAGTCGGACTGGAGCTCTCTGCCCTTTACCAATCCAGCCACGGGCCCATCCATCTGGCCCATCAAGACTCACTCTCATTTCATCAGTCCATAAAACCTTAGAAAAATCAGTCTTGAGATATTTCTTGTCCCAGTCTTGACGTTTCAGCTTGTGTGTCTTGTTCAGTGGTGGTCGTCTTTCAGCCTTTCTTACCTTGGTCATGTCTCTGAGTATTGCACACCTTGTGCTTTTGGGCACTCCAGTGATGTTGCAGCTCTGAAATATGGCCAAACTGGTGGCAAGTGGCATCTTGGCAGCTGCACGCTTGACTTTTCTCAGTTCATGGGCAGTTATTTTGCGCCTTGGTTTTTCCACACGCTTCTTGCGACCCTGTTGACTATTTTGAATGAAACGCTTGATTGTTCCATGATCACGCTTCAGAAGCTTTGCAATTTTAAGAGTGCTGCATCCCTCTGCAAGATATCTCACTATTTTTGACTTTTCTGAGCCTGTCAAGTCCTTCTTTTGACCCATTTTGCCAAAGGAAAGGAAGTTGCCTAATAATTATGCACACCTAATATAGGGTGTTGATGTCATTAGACCACACCCCTTATCATTACAGAGATGCACATCACCTAATATGCTTAATTGGTAGTAGGCTTTCGAGCCTATACAGCTTGGAGTAAGACAACATGCATAAAGAGGATGATGTGGTCAAAGTACTCATTTGCCTAATAATTCTGCACTCCCTGTAGTCTGGAGTGCCCCCTATAACAGCAGTCTGGATGTGTAGTCTGGAGCGCCCCCTATAACTGCAGTCTGGATGAATAGTCTGGAGCGCCCCCTATAACAGCAGTCTGGATGTGTAGTCTGGAGCGCCCCCTATAACAGCAGGCTGGATATATAGTCTGGAGCGCCCCCTATAACAGCAGTCTGGATGTGTAGTCTGGAGCGGCCCCTATAACAGCAGTCTGGACGTGTAGTCTGGAGCGCCCCCTATAACAGCAGTTTGGATATATAATCTGGAGCGCCCCCTATAACAGCAGTCTGGATGTGTAGTCTGGAGCGCCCCCTATAACAGCAATCTGGATGTGTAGTCTGGGGTGCCCACTATAACAGCAGTCTGGATGTGTAGTCTGGAGCGCCCCCTATAACAGCAGTCTGGATGTATAGTCTGGAGCGCCCCCTATAACAGCAGTCTGGATGTGTAGTCTGGAGCGCCCCCTATAACAGCTGTCTGGATATGTAGTCTGGAGCGCCCCCTATAACAGCTGTCTGGATATGTAGTCTGGAGCGCCCCCTATAACAGCAGTCTGGATATGTAGTCTGGAGCGCACCCTATAACAGCAATCTGGATGTGTAGTCTGGAGCGCCCCCTATAACAGCAATCTGGATGTGTAGTCTGGAGCGCCCCCTATAACAGCAGTCTGGATGTGTAGTCTGGAGCGCCCCCTATAACAGCAGTTTGGATGTGTAGTCTGGAGCGCCCCCTATAACAGCAGTCTGGATGTGTAGTCTGGAGCGCCCCCTATAACAGCAGTCTGGATGTGTAGTCTGGAGCGCCCCCTATAACAGCAGTCTGGATGTATAGTCTGGAGCGGCCCCTATAACAGCAGTCTGGACGTGTAGTCTGGAGCGCCCCCTATAACAGCAGTTTGGATATATAATCTGGAGCGCCCCCTATAACAGCAGTCTGGATGTGTAGTCTGGAGCGCCCTTTATAACAGCAGTCTGGATGTGTAGTCTGGGGTGCCCCCTATAACAGCAGGCTGGATATATAGTCTGGAGCGCCCCCTATAACAGCAGTCTGGATGTGTAGTCTGGAGCGCCCCCTATAACAGCAGTCTGGATGTGTAGTCTGGAGAGGCCCCTATAACAGCAGTCTGGACGTGTAGTCTGGAGCGCCCCCTATAACAGCAGTTTAGATATATAATCTGGAGCGCCCCCTATAACAGCAGTCTGGATGTGTAGTCTGGAGCGCCCCCTATAACAGCAGTCTGGATGTGTAGTCTGGGGTGCCCACTATAACAGCAGTCTGGATGTGTAGTCTGGAGCGCCCCCTATAACAGCAGTCTGGATGTGTAGTCTGGAGCGCCCCCTATAACAGCTGTCTGGATATGTAGTCTGGAGCGCCCCCTATAACAGCAGTCTGGATGTGTAGTCTGGAGTGCCCCCTATAACAGCAGTCTGGATGTGTAGTCTGGGGTGCCCACTATAACAGCAGTCTGGATGTGTAGTCTGGAGCGCCCCCTATAACAGCAGTCTGGATGTGTAGTCTGGAGCGCCCCCTATAACAGCTGTCTGGATATGTAGTCTGGAGCGCCCCCTATAACAGCAGTCTGGATGTGTAGTCTGGAGTGCCCCCTATAACAGCAGTCTGGATGTGTAGTCTGGAGCGCACCCTATAACAGCAATCTGGATGTGTAGTCTGGAGCGCCCCCTATAACAGCAATCTGGATGTGTAGTCTGGAGCGCCCCCTATAACAGCAATCTGGATGTGTAGTCTGGAGCGCCCCCTATAACAGCAGTTTGGATGTGTAGTCTGGAGCGCCCCCTATAACAGCAGTCTGGATGTATAGTCTGGAGCGCCCCCTATAACAGCAATCTGGATGTGTAGTCTGGAGCGCCCCCTATAACAGCAGTCTGAAATGCCCCCTATAACAGCAGTCTGGATGTGTAGTCTGGAGCGCCCCCTATAACAGCAGTCTGGAATGCCCCCTATAACAGCAGTCTGGATGTGTAGTCTGGAGCGCCCCCTATAACAGCAGTCTGGATGTGTAGTCTGGAGCGCCCCCTATAACAGCAGTCTGTGTAGTCTGGAGCGCCCCCTATAACAGCAGTCTGGATGTGTAGTCTGGAGCGCCCCCTATAACAGCTGTCTGGATGTGTAGTCTGGAGCGCCTCCTATAACAGCAGTCTGGACGTGTAGTCTGGAGCGCCCCCTATAACAGCAGTCTGGATGTGTAGTCTGGAGCGCCCTCTATAACAGCAGTTTGGATGTGTAGTCTGGAGCGCCCTCTATAACAGCAGTCTGGATGTGTAGTCTGGAGCCCCCCCTATAACAGCAGTCTGGATGTGTAGTCTGGAGCGCCCCCTATAACAGCAGTTTGGATGTGTAGTCTGGAGCGCCCCCTATAACAGCAGTCTGGAATGCCCCCTATAACAGCAGTCTGGATGTGTAGTCTGGAGCGCCCCCTATAACAGCAGTCTGGAGCGCCCCCTATAACAGCAGTCTGGATGTGTAGTCTAGAGCGCCCCCTATAACAGCTGTCTGGATATGTAGTCTGGAGCGCACCCTATAACAGCAGTCTGGATATGTAGTCTGGAGCGCCCCCTATAACAGCAGTCTGGATGTGTAGTCTGGAGCGCCCCCTATAACAGCAGTTTGGATGTGTAGTCTGGAGCACCCTCTATAACAGCAGTCTGGATGTATAGTCTGGAGCGCCCCCTATAACAGCAATCTGGATGTGTAGTCTGGAGCGCCCCCTATAACAGCAGTCTGGAATGCCCCCTATAACAGCAGTCTGGATGTGTAGTCTGGAGCGCCCCCTATAAGAGCCGTCTGGAATGCCCCCTATAACAGCAGTCTGGATGTGTAGTCTGGAGCGCCCCCTATAACAGCAGTCTGGATGTGTAGTCTGGAGCGCCCCCTATAACAGCAGTCTGTTTGTGTAGTCTGGAGCGCCCCCTATAACAGCAGTCTGGATGTGTAGTCTGGAGCGCCCCCTATAACAGCTGTCTGGATGTGTAGTCTGGAGCGCCCCCTATAACAGCAGTTTGGATGTGTAGTCTGGAGCGCCCTCTATAACAGCAGTCTGGACGTGTAGTCTGGAGCACCCCCTATAACAGCAGTCTGGATGTGTAGTCTGGAGCGCCCCCTATAACAGCAGTTTGGATGTGTAGTCTGGAGCGCCCCCTATAACAGCAGTCTGGAATGCCCCCTATAACAGCAGTCTGGATGTGTAGTCTGGAGCGCCCCCTATAACAGCAGTCTGGAGCGCCCCCTATAACAGCAGTCTGGATGTGTAGTCTGGAGCGCCCCCTATAACAGCTGTCTGGATGTGTAGTCTGGAGCGCACCCTATAACAGCAGTCTGGATATGTAGTCTGGAGCGCCCCCTATAACAGCAGTCTGGATGTGTAGTCTGGAGCGCCCCCTATAACAGCAATCTGGATGTGTAGTCTGGAGCGCCCCCTATAACAGCAGTCTGTTTGTGTAGTCTGGAGCGCACCCTATAACAGCAGTTTGGATGTGTAGTCTGGAGCACCCTCTATAACAGCAGTCTGGATGTATAGTCTGGAGCGCCCCCTATAACAGCAATCTGGATGTGTAGTCTGGAGCGCCCCCTATAACAGCAGTTTGGATGTGTAGTCTGGAGCGCCCCCTATAGCAGCAATCTGGATGTGTAGTCTGGAGCGCCCCCTATAACAGCAGTTTGGATGTGTAGTCTGGAGCGCCCCCTATAACAGCAGTCTGGATGTATAATCTGGAGCGCCCCCTATAACAGCAATCTGGATGTGTAGTCTGGAGCGCCCCCTATAACAGCAGTCTGGAATGCCCCCTATAACAGCAGTCTGGATGTGTAGTCTGGAGCGCCCCCTATAACAGCAGTTTGGAATGCCCCCTATAACAGCAGTCTGGATGTGTAGTCTGGAGCGCCCCCTATAACAGCAGTCTGTTTGTGTAGTCTGGAGCGCCCCCTATAACAGCAGTCTGGATGTGTAGTCTGGAGCGCCCCCTATAACAGCTGTCTGGATGTATAGTCTGGAGCGCCTCCTATAACAGCAGTCTGGACGTGTAGTCTGGAGCGCCCCCTATAACAGCAGTCTGGATGTGTAGTCTGGAGCGCCCCCTATAACAGCAGTTTGGATGTGTAGTCTGGAGCGCCCCCTATAACAGCAGTCTGGAATGCCCCCTGTAACAGCAGTCTGGATGTGTAGTCTGGAGCGCCCCCTATAACAGCAGTCTGGAGCGCCCCCTATAACAGCAGTCTGGATGTGTAGTCTGGAGCGCCCCCTATAACAGCAGTCTGGAACGCCCCCTATAACAGCAGTCTGGATGTGTAGTCTGGAGCGCCCCCTATAACAGCAGTCTGGATGTGTAGTCTGGAGCGCCCCCTATAACAGCAGTCTGGATGTGTAGTCTGGAGCGCCCCCTATAACAGCAGTCTGTTTGCGTAGTCTGGAGCGCCACCTATAACAGCAGTCTGGATGTGTAGTCTGGAGCGCCTCCTATAACAGCAGTCTGGATGTGTAGTCTGGAGCGCCCTCTATTACAGCAGTCTGGACGTGTAGTCTGGAGCGCCCCCTATAACAGCAGTCTGGATGTGTAGTCTGGAGCGCCCCCTATAACAGCAGTCTGGATGTGTAGTCTGGAGCGCCCCCTATAACAGCAGTCTGGATGTGTAGTCTGGAGCGCCCCCTATAACAGCAGTCTGGATGTGTAGTCTGGAGCGCCCCCTATAACAGCAGTTTGGATGTGTAGTCTGGAGCGCCCCCTATAACAGCAATCTGGATGTGTAGTCTGGAGCGCCCCCTATAACAGCAGTCTGGAATGCCCCCTATAACAGCAGTCTGGATGTGTAGTCTGGAGCGCCCTCTATAACAGCAGTCTGGACGTGTAGTCTGGAGCGCCCCCTATAACAGCAGTCTGGATGTGTAGTCTGGAGCGCCCCCTATAACAGCAGTCTGGATGTGTAGTCTGGAGCGCCCCCTATAACAGCAGTTTGGATGTGTAGTCTGGAGCGCCCCCTATAACAGCAGTCTGGAATGCCCCCTATAACAGCAGTCTGGACGTGTAGTCTGGAGCATCCCCTATAACAGCAGTCTGGATGTGTAGTCTGGAGCGCCCCCTATAACAGCAGTCTGGATGTGTAGTCTGGAGCGCCCCCTATAACAGCAGTCTGGATGTGTAGTCTGGAGCGCCCCCTATAAGAGCCGTCTGGATGTGTAGTCTGGAGCGCCCCCTATAACTGCAGTCTGGAGCCCCCCTATAACAGCAGTCTGGATGTGTAGTCTGGAGCGCCCCCTATAACTGCAGTCTGGAGCGCCCCCTATAACTGCAGTCTGGAGCCCCCCTATAACAGCAGTCTGGATGTGTAGTCTGGAACGCTCCATTGGTCCCTGGGAGAGACTCGTTGCGGCCCCTCTAGGCAAGGGGACATTGTGTTACGGAACGACTGGAGCGGAGTTTATTCTCATTAGACCCGAAGATTAATTTGAGCAGCAGATTGTTTGGAATTATTTTCTATTTGTCTACGAAAAACCAATTCCCGTAAATGATGTGTCAGCGATGGCGAGAGGACGAGGACACGTGAGTATGTAAACTGGGACTCCGAACTTATTAACCCTGTAGGGGAGTGGTAGTGCACAGTAGAGGGCACACCCCATCACCCGACTCCACCACGTCTGCCCTTACTGCTTTGCCATTAGGAACTTTTCATTTTTTGTTCTGTGACATCCTCTGGAGTTCAGTGTTAGGAGGAATAATTTTTGTTACCCAATCTCCTGCGCTGATACATTGTAACAACTGAAAGCATCCTCGGGAAGGGGACAATAAGTGGACATCCCAGAGATGCAGGAGCTGGATGCAGGGTGTAATGAGGGAAAATGGTAGTTCTCATCCATTGCCTTTAAGAAGATCTGTCTTAAAGGGATTGTCAGATTGTATTGGGCATCTGCCCCATTCCAATGTGCTCATTCTGATAATTAGTGAAGATTAATGTGACTTCGATGACGTGTCACCCTATATACTGTAGAGCAGCGGCCCCCAACCGCCGGGCCGCGGCCCTGGAAGATTGTTTGCCGGGCTGCGACTATACAGAGGAGCAGAGACGCCAGGCGCATGCGCGCCCGACGCGCACATCACACAATGAGGAGGGAGTGGGCGGATGAGGGGAGGCACTGTGGTCACTGTGCCACCAATGATAATTAACCAGAGGACCTTTCATGGGTCCGGATTTTATTAACTAAGTAGCAGTGTAATCCTGGGGCTCCAATCTGTTACCATGGCAGCCAGGACGCTCCTGAAGCCCTGTCTGCCATGGTAACCTCCCTGCTGCTGTGTGTACTATGCACAGGGCAGCAGGGAGAGTGGGAAGTCCTAGTCACCCAGATCTATCAGGGGGAATAGGACAAAGGATGAAAAGATCCCCTAAGGAGGGAAATAGTTATTACATAAAAAATAAAAGAAAAACACCAAAATATTAAGTATAAATCACCCTCTTTCCAAATTCTACATATAAAATATGCAAACAATAAATAAATAAACATATTACATATCGCCACGTCTAATAAGTCCAAACTATTAAAATATTGGTGAGCGCCGTAACTGAAAAAAACAAACCCTAAGCCCCGAGGGTTTTGTTAGAGAGATTATATTTTTTCTGTGCTTTTTGAGGTGGTGGGGGGGTGGGGATATAAAATACTGTATAAAATACTGTGCAAGTTTTGCAACATGAATATAGAGAAAAAAATTTAGGCAGCTTTTCGTTTTTTATATTCATTGGTATTCATTGTATCATTATTTAGAGGATTTGTACTATTCATTCATATTCCATTTAGATTTTTTTTTTACATAAACGGCATAACCATTTTTAGGGTAGGTCTTCAGCTGACATTGCTTTTTTATTACATCTTTAGGCCTCATGCACACGACCGTTGTTGTGTTCCGTTCCGCAAAATGGGGTTCCGTTGTTCCGTCATCCGTTTCCGTTTTTGTTTCCGTGTGTCTTCCTTTATTTTTGGAGGATCACCAGACATAAAGGCAGTGGCGTACCTACCATATAGGCAGACCACGCAGCTGCTATGGGGCCCGTGAGAAAGAGGGGCCCGAAGTGGAGGAGAGGCCCCGCCCCCTAATTGCTCCTGTTTATCTTTTTAAAGCTAAAGGACCTTTGATGATGTCATCAGAGGTCCTGTAAGGGAACTGCACAGTGTAAAGTGTAGTTCCCAGGTTAGAACAGTGCATCTGCCGGGACCTGTGATGACATCATCTTCAACATCACAGGTCCTGCAGAATCTAGCAAAGGAACTGCACCAAAAATGGTGTAGTTCCTAGGTTCCAAAGGTACATCTGCCAGGACCTGTGATGACATCATCACAGGTCCTTCAACCCCTAACATCAAGTATTAGAAGTTCACAAGCAGCTCTGCATGGATCCATACAGACTGGAATGGAGTGGTAAGAGGAGGTCCTCCACTTTTCATCATTTACCCCCCCCCCCCCTCCATGCCCTGTTTTTACTCATTGCTCACTCATGTATAATACTTCAGACAGTTACAGTGACCACTACCTCATGTACCTCACACACACAGTGACTATAATGTATAATTGACCACATATTTCTGTAAACACTGCATCTACAGTATTATACCTTGTATGTGTCACATCAATACACTGCTGTGTGTGTAATATATGTATATAGATACACACACATACATGCACACACACTGCATATATTACACAGTATTATACATGCAATATGTACAGATATATAGTATATACCGCAGTGCACTGATATGTGAGGTACAAGGTATAATAGATGCAGTGTGTACAGATATATAGTATATACCGCAGTGCACTGATATGTGAGGTACGAGGTATAATAGATGCAGTGTGTACAGATATATAGTATATACAGCGGTGTACTGATATGTGAGGTACGAGGTATAATAGATGCAGTGTGTACAGATATATAGTATATACAGCAGTGTACTGATATGTGAGGTACGAGGTATAATAGATGCAGTGTGTACAGATATATAGTATATACAGCGGTGTACTGATATGTGAGGTACGAGGTATAATAGATGCAGTGTGTACAGATATATAGTATATACAGCAGTGTACTGATATGTGAGGTACAAGGTATAATAGATGCAGTGTGTACAGATATATAGTATATACAGCAGTGTACTGATATGTGAGGTACGAGGTATAATAGATGCAGTGTGTACAGATATATAGTATATACAGCAGTGTACTGATATGTGAGGTACGAGGTATAATAGATGCAGTGTATACAGATATATAGTATATACAGCGGTGTACTGATATGTGAGGTACGAGGTATAATAGATGCAGTGTGTACAGATATATAGTATATACCGCAGTGCACTAATATGTGAGGTACGAGGTATAATAGATGCAGTGTGTACAGATATATAGTATATACAGCAGTGTACTGACATGTGAGGTACGAGGTATAATGCAGTGTGTACAGATATATATAGTATATACAGCGGTGTACTGATATGTGAGGTACGAGGTATAATAGATGCAGTGTGTACAGATATATAGTATATACAGCAGTGTACTGATATGTGAGGTACGGGGTATAATAGATGCAGTGTGTACAGATATATAGTATATACAGCAGTGTACTGATATGTGAGGTACGAGGTATAATAGATGCAGTGTACAGATATATAGTATATACAGCAGTCTACTGATATGTGAGGTACAGGGTATAATAGATGCAGTGTGTACAGATATCAGTACACTTCTGTATATACTATATATGTGAGGTACGAGGTATAATAGATGCAGTGTGTACAGATATATAGTATATACAGCAGTGTACTGATATGTGAGGTACAGGGTATAATAGATGCAGTGTGTACAGATATATAGTATATACAGCAGTGTACTGATATGTGAGGTACGAGGTATAATAGATACAGTGTGTACAGATATATAGTATATACAGCGGTGTACTGATATGTGAGGTACGAGGTATAATAGATGCAGTGTGTACAGATATATAGTATATACCGCAGTGTACTGATATGTGAGGTACGAGGTATAATATATGCAGTGTGTACAGATATATAGTATATACAGCAGTGTACTGACATGTGAGGTACGAGGTATAATAGATGCAGTGTGTACAGATATATGGTATATACAGCAGTGTACTGATATGTGAGGTACGAGGTATAATAGATGCAGTGTGTACAGATATATAGTATATACCGCAGTGCACTGATATGTGAGGTACAGGGTATAATAGATGCAGTGTGTACAGATATATAGTATATACAGCAGTGTACTGATATGTGAGGTACAGGGTATAATAGATGCAGTGTGTACAGATATATAGTATATACAGCGGTGTACTGATATGTGAGGTATGAGGTATAATAGATGCAGTGTGTACAGATATATAGTATATACAGCAGTGTACTGATATGTGAGGTACGAGGCGTCAATACACTGCTGTATTTACTATATACCTGTACACACTGCATCTATTATACCTCGTACCTCACATATCAGTACACTGCTGTATATACTATATACCTGTACACACTGCATCTATTATACCCTGTACCTCACATATCAGAACACTAGGGAATATACTATATACCTGTACACACTGCATCTATTATACCGCGTACCTCACATAACTGTACACTGCTGTATATAATATACATCTGCATCTATTATACCTCTTTTGTGTGCCAGGGCTGTTTTGTAATCCCATTCCGGCCCTGATGGCATAAATTATAAAACGCAGCAGCAAGAATAGTTCATGGAACAAAGGGAGGGGCTATAAAAGGGGAATGGGGGCCCAATTTAGATTCCTGCTATGGGGCCCAGTGATTTTTATGTACGCCCCTGCATAAAGGAAAGTAAAAAAAAGTCTAAGTCAAGTTTGCCATGCAAATGATAGGAAAAAAACGGACGCGGACGACAATCCTGTGTGCCTCCACGTTTTTTAGCGGTCCCATTGACTTTAATGGGTCCATGAACCGTTTTCCGCGAAAATAATAGGACAGGTTATATTTTTTTGACGGACTGGAACCACGGACGCGGATGGCAAACGGTGCATTAGCTGAGTTTTCAACGGACCCATTGAAAATCAATGGGTCCGCAGAAAATCATGAAAAACGGCGCAACGGACACGGAATAAAACAACGGTCGTGTGCATGAGGCCTTAGGCTACTTTCACACTTGCGTTTTTCTTTTCCGGCACTGAGTTCCGTCCTAAGGTCTCTATACCGGAAAAGAACTGATCCGTTTTATCCCCATGCATTCTGAATGGAGAGCGATCCGTTCAGGATGCATCAGGACGTCTTCAGTTCAGTCTTTTTGACCGATCAGGCAAAAGATAAAACCGCATCATGCTACGGTTTTTTCTCCGGCCAAAAAAACGGAAGACTTGCCGGAATGCCGGATCCGGTATTTTCTTCCCGTAGGAATGTATTCATGCCGGATCCAGCATTCAAAATACTGGGTAGACCGAAAAAAAGGTGAAAAAAATAAATGCCGGATCCGTTTTGGTCGGCGATGGAACTGCTTGCCGGATCACTCTTCCACAAGTGTGAAAGTAGCCTTACAATCCTAATTTTACCTCTTTATGTAAGGCTCGTTTCACACTAGTGTTAGTCGTCTCTGGCAGGCATTTCCGGATGCTACCGCGTACCCGCTGGCACCGTTCGCTATAAGGCCCCTTTCAGACGAACGAGCAAGTGCGAGTGTGAATATGGATCAATATGTTTACAATATGTATATATATTATTCATACTAGGTCACGCCCCTAACTCTGCCCAAAGCATAACTGTACACACCCAGTCCCCTTAATGCTCCCACATAGTAATTATTCCCCCTTTGTACCTGCACATAGTAGTTATGCCTACACTGTGCCCACTTCACAGTAGCTATGCCCAGAGGTGCCCCCTTCACAGTAGTTATGCCCAAATATGTGCCCCCTTGCACAGTAGATATGTCAGATATGTGCCCCCTCACAGTAGATATGCCAGATATGTGCCCCTCACAGTAGTTATACCCATATATGTGCCCCCTCACAGTAGTTATGCCCAGATATGTGCCCCTCACAGTAGTTATACCAGATGTGTGCCTCCTCACAGTAGTTATGCCCAGATATGTGCCCCCTCACAGTAGTTATGCCCAGATATGTGCCCCCTTCACAGTAGTTATGCCCAGATATGTGCCCCCTCACAGAAGGTATGCCAGATACTGTATGTGTCCCCTCACAGTAGTTATGCCCAGATATGTGCCCCTCACAGTAGTTATACCAGATATGTGCCCCCTTCACAGTAGTTATGCCCAGATATGTGCCCCTCACAGTAGTTATACCCATATATGTGCCCCCTCACAGTAGTTATGCCCAGATATGTGCCCCTCACAGTAGTTATACCAGATGTGTGCCTCCTCACAGTAGTTATGCCCAGATATGTGCCCCCTTCACAGTAGTTATGCCCAGATATGTGCCCCCTCACAGTAGGTATGCCAGATATGTGTCCCCTCACAGTAGTTATGCCCAGATATGTGCCCCTCACAGTAGTTATGCCCAGATATGTGTCCGCATTGCTGAGAAAAATGATGTTTTATTATATAAAAACGGGGCGTTACCATTACTCCTAGAGGCTCCGCTCTCTCTGTAACTGCCGCGCCCTCTGCACTTTGACATGGCCAGTTGTGACATTTTCACTGCCAGGCTCTGTCAAAGTAGACAGGGAGCGGCAGTTGCAAAGAAAACGGAGCCTCTAGGTGTAACAGTAACGCCCCCGTTGCCCCTAGAGCCTCATTGGAATATATGAATGCATCATCTTTCTCAGCAGCGCGGGCACATATGTACATGGGACCAACACAGACGCCTTCAGCTGCCGAGCGCACATGTAACAGGTCAGCCGGTGTCACAGGTACAAATCTGCCGACAGGGGCCCTTTAAAGCAGTTGTCTGGGTTCAGAGCTGACCCCGAACATATCCCCTTCTCCCCCCACTCAGCCCCTCTGACATTTCATACTCCGATGCTCTCCCTTGGCCTGCGCTGTGTTTTGTTTACAGCCCTAGCAGTGTTCCCAGGGACGTCACTGGCACTGATGGGTGCACTAAAGCCTGTCCATTAGTGCCGGTGACGTCACCGGGCTCACTGCTAGGCTATGGAGCCCTCAGTAGTAATGCTGCCACTACTGCCCACAGTATTTATAATGTTCCCTGCAGTGCCCCCTGTAATTATAATGCCTCGTGCCGTACCCCCTGGAGTTATAATCTTCTCTGTAGTGCCCCCTCTTCTACAGTCTTCTATACAATACAGTCCCATGTAAATAACATCACTCCTCTCCCTCCAGTCTTCAATACCATGCAGTCCCATGTAAATAACACCAGTCTTCTATACAATACAGTCCCATGTAAATAACATGACTCCTCTCCCTCCAGTCTTCTATACCATGCAGTCCCATGTAAATAAGACCAGTCTTCTATGCAACACAGTCCCATGTAAATAACATCACTCCTCTCCCTCCAGTCTTCTATACATGCAGTCCCATGTAAATAACACCAGTCTTCTATACAATACAGTCCCATGTAAATAACATCACTCCTCTACCTCCAGTCTTCTATACCATGCAGTCCCATGTAAATAACAGCAGTCTTCTATTCAATACAGTCCCATGTAAATAACATCACTCATCTCCCTCCAGTCTTCTATACCATGCAGTCCCATGTAAATAAGACCAGTCTTCTATACAATACAGTCCCATGTAAATAACATCACTCCTCTCCCTCCAGTCTTCTATACCATGCAGTCCCATGTAAATAACAGCAGTCTTCTATACAATACAGTCCCATGTAAGTAACATCACTCCTCCTTCTTCAGTCTTCTATACCATGCAGTCCCATGTAAATAAGACCAGTCTTCTATGCAACACAGTCCCATGTAAATAACATCACTCCTCTCCCTCCAGTCTTCTATACCATGCAGTCCCATGTAAATAACACCAGTCTTCTATACAATCCCATGTAAATAACATCACTCCTCTCCCTCCAATCTTCTATACCATGCAGTCCCATGTAAATAACAGCAGTCTTCTATTCAATACAGTTCCATGTAAATAACATCACTCATCTCCCTCCAGTCTTCTATACCATGCAGTCCCATGTAAATAACAGCAGTCTTCTATACAATACAGTCCCATGTAAGTAACATCACTCCTCTCCCTTCAGTCTTCTATATCATGCAGTCCCATGTAAATAACGCCAGTCTTCTGTACAATACAGTCCCATGTAAATAACACCAGTCTTCTATGATACAGTCCCATGTAAATAACACCAGTCTTCTATGATACAGTCCCATGTAAATAACCTCTCTTCCTTACAGTCTTCTATAACATACAGTCCCATGTAAATAACATCACTCCTTACCCTCCAGTCCTCTATAATATCCAGTCCCATGTAAATAACACCAGTCATCTCCCCCCAATCATCTGTAACATACAGTCCCATGTAACCGACACCCCTCCCCTCCCTTCAGCCCCTCTAACATACAGTCCCAGTTAAATAACATATTTCCCTCCCACTAAGCAGGGAGGAGGTATAAAGGGGAGAACCACATCTCCCAGCATTTCTCTGGCACTCACATTCATTCCATGTCATCACAGGTCTCCGCTGCTGAGCGCTGCCTTTTTCTGCACTGGTCACATGACGGTGACCTCATCACAGGTCCTACCTCCACTTCCAGTGTTGAAAAGGTCACATGACTATGATGTCATTACAGGTCCTTCAGCTATGGAGTATGGGGCAAACAGGCAGCAGATTCACAGTAAGTCCTAATCAGGTCATTTTAAGTGAATGGGTCCACATCCGTGATGCGGAGTGCACACGGGCCGGTGCCACATGCACACAGCGTTCGTATGTAAGAGGCCTAAAGGAAACATAGCATCATAAATCAATATAATCCTATGTGACCCCGGCAGTGCCGGGAGGTCAGGACGGGTGCCTCGCTTTTACGTCTATCTGGTGACGGGGAGAAGATTGTGACTCAGCCTCGAGTATCTACTATCAATGTGTGTGACATGACTCGGAGATAAGCGGCGCTGGCGGCTGAGTGACTCCGCCCGTTATATAATAACAGATGTTTAGGCTCCTGTAAATAAAGGAGAATTTTCCTCGAGTTTTCATCTTTCTAAATCTGCTGCCGGATCTCATAGCGTTTTATTCGCCCATTATGTGGAATTTATGGCGACTTCTGCTATTTCATGAATAAACAGTGTGCTCGGAACACAAACTCATTACCGTGCGATATTACCCCGGATTCATCGCCGGCCACGCTCCGTTAACTGCTTTTTAAATTTGGATACAAAATGACCTTTTAACGAGGATGTGACTGATGTGCTACAATGTGAGGGCGTTATATCAGCGCTGTGCGTATTCCCTCCCTGTCACATAGGGTTAATAAGTATCGGACCTCACTGTTCATAGCATTGTCCTAATGGAGTACAGCTGAAGTGTAAAGTATAGGGGCACAGACTATGCAGAATAAACAGCAGGATCTTTCTGCCCCCAACATAAATTGGCCATTTATAAGAAAAAACGTGGCCACACTTATTGGGGGGGAAAAAAACTATTGGAGGCAACCATTTTGCCCAACTTGCATCTAAAGTGTGTAGAGAAGTGAACATTACTTTACATATCGGTATGGTTTGAGCTGTAAGAAGAAGCCCAGTCTTAGAGGACCTTACAGCTTATCATCTGAGCTCAAGAATAGAATGCAAGAACTACAGTGTAGACTGACACACATGATGGATTGTAGTACTGTGGAAGTGGAATATGCAGACTTCTATGTCATTCAGGGTTATGAATCTCTGGGTGACAAACTATGGGCACAGTAATAGTGGTCATCAAAATAGAAAAGTAAAATTAATTAATTAGCGAAATGTCACTCACAGCGTGTATATGTGACATCAGGAGGCGCAGATTCTGGTTTTTGCCTCTGATAGTTCTGCACCTTGTAGCTCTTCCAGTTTTCCTCACTAACCTGAGAGCAATGCTGTGTTCTTTCTTCCAGACTCCGTCCGTTTCTTTATCTGACACCATACAGAAGTGGAGAGAATACAGAGAGCAGTGCTTACAGACCATCCACCTCACTCCGCACACCCTCAGCGGTAAGTAAAAAATCGTATTGTTTTTCTCAGTGCTCTGAAAGTGGCTGATAAAACAAAATCCAATTTACAGAACGAAAGAAAAGAATGATACTACCCTAGAGTAATAAAATATAACTACTATAATACTGCTCCTATGTACAGGAATATAACTACTATAATATTGCCTCCTATGTACAAGAATATAACTACTATAATACTGCTCCTATGTACAAGAATATAACTACTATAATACTGCTCCTATGTACAAGAATATAACTACTATAATACTGCTCCTATGTACAAGAATATAACTACTATAATACTGCTCCTATGTACAAGAATATAACTACTATAATACTGCTCCTATGTACAAGAATATAACTACTATAATACTGCTCCTATGTACAAGAATATAACTACTATAATACTACTCCTATGTACAAGAATATAACTACTATAATACTGCCTCCTATGTACAAGAATATAACTACTATAATACTGCTCCTATGTACAGGAATATAACTACTATAATACTGCCTCCTATGTACAAGAATATAACTACTATAATACTGCTCCTATGTACAAGAATATAACTACTATAATAATGCTCCTATGTACAAGAATATAACTACTATAATACTGCTCCTATGTACAAGAATATAACTACTATAATACTGCCTCCTATGTACAAGAATATAACTACTATAATACTGCCTCCTATGTACAAGAATATAACTACTATAATACTGCTCCTATGTACAAGAATATAACTACTATAATAATGCTCCTATGTACAAGAATATAACTACTATAATACTGCTCCTATGTACAAGAATATAACTACTATAATACTGCTCCTATGTACAAGAATATAACTACTATAATACTGCTCCTATGTACAAGAATATAACTACTATAATACTGCTCCTATGTACAAGAATATAACTACTATAATACTGCTCCTATGTACAAGAATATAACTACTATAATACTGCCTCCTATGTACAAGAACATAACTACTATAATACTGCTCCTATGTGCAAGAATATAACTACTATAATACTGCTCCTATGTACAAGAATATAACTACTATAATACTGCTCCTATGTACAAGAACATAACTACTATAATACTGCTCCTATGTGCAAGAATATAACTACTATAATACTGTCTCCTATGTACAAGAATATAACTACTATAATACTGTCTCCTATGTACAAGAATATAACTACTATAATTCTGCTCCTATGTACTAGAGTATAACTACTATAATACTGCTCCTATGTACAAGAATATAACTACTATAATACTGCCTCCTATGTACAAGAATATAACTACTATAATACTGCTCTTATGTACAAGAATATAACTACTATTATACTGCGCCTATGTATAAGTATATAACTACTATAATATTGCTCCTATGTACAAGAATATAACTACTATAATACTGCTCCTATGTACAAGAATATAACTACTATAATACTGCTCCTATGTACAAGAATATAACTACTATAATACTGCTCCTATGTACAAGAATATAACTACTATAATACTGCTCCTATGTACAATAATATAACTACTATAATACTGCTCCTATGTACAAGAATATAACTACTATAATACTGCCTCCTATATACAGGAATATAACTACTATAATACGGCTCCTATGTACAAGAATATAACTACTATAATACTGCTCCTATGTACAAGAATATAACTACTATAATACTGCTCCTATGTACAAGAATATAACTACTATTATACTGCCTCCTATGTACAAGAATATAACTACTATAATACTGCTCCTATGTACAAGAATATAACTACTATAATACTGCTCCTATGTACAAGAATATAACTACTATAATACTGCTCCTATGTACAGGAATATAACTACTATAATACTGCTCCTATGTACAAGAATATAACTACTGTAATACTGCCTCCTATGTACAAGAATATTACTGCTATAATACTGCCTCCTATGTACAAGAATATAACTGCTATAATACTGCTCCTATGTACAAGAATATAACTACTATAATACTGCTCCTATGTACAAGAATATAACTACTATAATACTGCTCCTACGTACAAGAATATAACTACTATAATACTGCCTCCTGTGTACAAGAATATAACTACTATAATACTGCTCCTATGTACAAGAATATAACTACTATAATACTGCTCCTATGTACAAGAATATAACTACTATAATACTGCTCCTATGTACAAGAATATAACTACTATAATACTGCTCCTATGTACAGGAATATAGCTACTATAATACTGCCTCCTATGTACAAGAATATAACTACTATAATACTGCTCCTATGTACAAGAATATAACTACTATAATACTGCTTCTATGTACAAGAATATAACTACTATAATACTGCTCCTATGTATAAGAATATAACTACTATAATACTGCCTCCTATGTACAAGACTATAACTACTATAATACTGCCTCCTATGTACAAGAATATAACTATTATAATACTGCTCCCATGTACAAGGATATAACTACTATAATACTGCTCCTATGTACAAGAATATAACTACTATAATACTGCTCCTATGTACAAGAATATAACTACTGTAATACTGCCTCCTATGTACAAGAATATTACTGCTATAATACTGCCTCCTATGTACAAGAATATAACTGCTATAATACTGCTCCTACGTACAAGAATATAACTACTATAATACTGCTCCTACGTACAAGAATATAACTACTATAATACTGCTCCTACGTACAAGAATATAACTACTATAATACTGCCTCCTGTGTACAAGAATATAACTACTATAATACTGCTCCTATGTACAAGAATATAACTACTATAATACTGCTCCTATGTACAAGAATATAACTACTATAATACTGCTCCTATGTACAAGAATATAACTACTATAATACTGCCTCCTATGTACAAGAATATAACTACTATAATACTGCTCCTATGTACAGGAATATAGCTACTATAATTCTGCCTCCTATGTACAAGAATATAACTACTATAATACTGCTCCTATGTACAAGAATATAACTACTATAATACTGCTTCTATGTACAAGAATATAACTACTATAATACTGCTCCTATGTATAAGAATATAACTACTATAATACTGCCTCCTATGTACAAGACTATAACTACTATAATACTGCTTCTATGTACAAGAATATAACTACTATAATACTGCTCCTATGTACAAGAATATAACTACTGTAATACTGCCTCCTATGTACAAGAATATTACTGCTATAATACTGCCTCCTATGTACAAGAATATAACTGCTATAATACTGCTCCTATGTACAAGAATATAACTACTATAATACTGCTCCTATGTACAAGAATATAACTACTATAATACTGCTCCTACGTACAAGAATATAACTACTATAATACTGCCTCCTGTGTACAAGAATATAACTACTATAATACTGCTCCTATGTACAAGAATATAACTACTATAATACTGCTCCTATGTACAAGAATATAACTACTATAATACTGCTCCTATGTACAAGAATATAACTACTATAATACTGCTCCTATGTACAGGAATATAGCTACTATAATTCTGCCTCCTATGTACAAGAATATAACTACTATAATACTGCTCCTATGTACAAGAATATAACTACTATAATACTGCTTCTATGTACAAGAATATAACTACTATAATACTGCTCCTATGTATAAGAATATAACTACTATAATACTGCCTCCTATGTACAAGACTATAACTACTATAATACTGCCTCCTATGTACAAGAATATAACTATTATAATACTGCTCCCATGTACAAGGATATAACTACTATAATACTGCTCCTATGTACAAGAATATAACTACTATAATACTGCTCCTATGTACAAGAATATAACTACTGTAATACTGCCTCCTATGTACAAGAATATTACTGCTATAATACTGCCTCCTATGTACAAGAATATAACTGCTATAATACTGCTCCTATGTACAAGAATATAACTACTATAATACTGCTCCTATGTACAAGAATATAACTACTATAATACTGCTCCTATGTACAAGAATATAACTACTATAATACTGCCTCCTATGTACAAGAATATAACAACTATAATACTGCTCCTATGTACAGGAATATAACTACTATAATACTGCTCCTATGTACAAGAATATAACTACTATAATACTGCTCCTATGTACAAGAATATAACTACTGTAATACTGCTCCTATGTACAAGAATATAACTACTATAATACTGCTCCTATGTACAAGAATATAACTACTATAATACTGCTCCTATGTACAAGAATATAACTACTATAATACTGCTCCTATATACAGGAATATAACTACTATAATACTGCCTCCTATGTACAAGAATATAACTACTATAATACTGCTCCTATGTATAAGAATATAACTACTATAATACTGCCTCCTATGTACAAGAATATAACTACTATAATACTGCTCCTATGTACAAGAATATAACTACTATAATACTGCTCCTATGTACAAGAATATAACTACTATAATACTGCTCCTATGTACAGGAATATAACTACTATAATACTGTCTCCTATGTACAAGAATATTACTACTATAATACTGCCCCCTATGGATAAGAATTTTACTTTTTTAATACTGCCCCTCATGGGTAAGGATATGAGTGTCACTGCCTGCACCAGTCGGGGTTAAATAACTTGTTGCCGGCTGAAAGATAATCGCCCATGCAGTAATTATCCAATAGGAGGCTCAGAACTATTTGCTTAGTTAAATCCAGGTGGCGACTTTTTTTCCGGACAGGCAGTGTAGCTGGGATGCTTGGGAGCATTTCTAGGTTACAGCCCACGCAGTTAAAGGGGTTGTGCAGTCATTTCTATGACCTGTCAGACTAGCCAGATTCGCGTTGGTAACCCCTCGGTGCTGGGTCTCGGCTCATTCGCTTCCGGACCTCCGCTGCTTGTCTTTGGTTTCCCCATGAAAACGTTTGGCTGCAGTGGCTTTAAGACCACCACTGGCCGCAGTGAGGGCAGATCTTCACCCAGCAGACGTCCGCCGCGTGTGTCTGCTGGATGAAAGCCAGAGCACAGGGTCTAGGCGCAAATGGCGACAAGACAACAAAGTCTTGTCGCTATCTTGCAATTCTAAGTCGCATTGGCAACCATTTTTGTCGCCATCTGGAGCACTGGCGTCCGCAAATTGCGGATCCGCAAAACAAAACGGATGACGTCCGAATGGCATTTGTTTTTTTGCGGATCCATTGTAACAATGTCTCTCCTTGTCCGCAAAACGGACAATTTCTATCTTTTTTGCGGGCCTATGTAACAGACATACGGACATGGAAACAAAATAAGTTTGTGTGAATGTAGCCTAAAGGTGTATTCACACGCAGCAGATTTGTTATAGAAATTTCTGTGACCGAAACGCACTCCCAGTCATCTGAATGGGGTTGTTCCTGCAGCAGGTGCATAGTTTACCGCCTTCAGTTGAATGGGACAGTCACAGAACACCCCCTGACACCAGAATTACTGTAAGGATTTACAAAAAACTGAGGGGGTTCATCAAACTGGTGTAAAGTAGAACTGGCTGAGTTGCCCATAGCAACCAATCAGATTTCTCCTTTTATTTTCCCAATGAGCTGGGAAAAATGAAAGGTGGAATGTGATTGGTTGCTATGGGCGACTCAGCCAGTTCTACTTTACACCAGTTTGATAAATTGCCCCCTAAGGGTGTTTCTAGAATACGATTGGTTGCCAGGGGCAACTGCTAACCGTCCTCTCCTACCTGCCGCAGTGAGCGCCTCACACGCCGCCATCTGGAGCTGTCGCCAGCTGTCCTCGTGTCCCGGTGTGAGGGCCGCGGCCCGGACTTCAGCGGTCACCAGGGAGACGGAACGGAGGAGGGAGAGGAGAGCGGACACCGCAGACCTGGCACACACCAGGCCATCCTCCGTTATCACCTCCTGGTCATTCACCTTACTGCCAGGCAGCATAACCACCCCGACCACAGCGCCCCCTGCAGGCAGGCGCTTACAGATATCCCTCAGTATTTCCTGGCGCTGTGATGCCGGGAGTGCACAGGAAGAAAATCAGTCCCAAGCGAATAGTCTGGTTGTGGGGAGGCTGCGGCCGGTTTTTCCCCCTTGCAGTGGTTGTCATGTATCAGGGTTCCATGCTGCGAGGCCCCCTGTTTAAAGAGGCTGAGCAGCGGAGGGTCTAGGCGCAAATGGCGACAAGACAACAAAGTCTTGTCGCCATTTTGCAATTCTAAGTCGCATTGGCGACCATTTTGGTCACCATCTGGAGCCCTGATAAGGGTAGTTTTTGACCAGTTTATATCTAGGCCTGAGACCTTGCCAAAAGAGTTAACTATTATGCCTCTTTCCCACGGGCGTGTGCGCCCCGTGGTCGTGCTGCAGCCTGCAAAATGCGGGCCCCAATGCACGAGTACAGTCCGTGGGGCAGCCGCAGCGGATCGCGGACCCATTCACTTGAATGGTTCCGCGATCCGGCCTTTCCGCAAAAAGATAGGACATGTTCTATCTTTTTTTGCGGAACGGAAGTACGGGAAGAAACCCCACGGAAGCACTCCGTAGTGCTTCCGTAGGATGCCGTTCCGTGCTTCCGTTCCGCACCATTCCGCATCTCCGGATTTGCGGACACATTGAAGTGAATGGGCCCACGGAACGGCACCCGTGTATTGCGGATTTGCAAATGCGGTCCGCAATACGGCAACAGGGAGCACACGCCCGTGGGAAAGAGGCCTTAGGATGAGTCTTGGAAGTGTTATGTTGGTATGATCTATAAAGAATAAGACATCATCCGCGTATAGAGAAATACGGGCCTCCACCCCCAATGTTCCAAACCCTTCAATCTTAGAGTCCTGCCTAACCGCCAAGGCTAGGGGCTCAATATAAATATCAAATAGCAATGGAGACAGTGGACAACCTCTACGAGTGCCTCTATTCAAAGTAAAGCTCGTTGTCAAACTCCCATTAAATATTCAATCTCGCCAGAGGAGATTTATACAAAAGCTTAATCAGGTCTATAAACCTACCTCCAAATCCCATCTGCCCCAAGACCTTCCATAGGAATCTCCACTCCACCCTGTCAAAGGCCTTAGAGGCATCTAAAGACAGAATGGAGGTGGAGACCCCCCCGGGAGACTGCATGTTCGTGTACAGACGATGAAGTGCCCTTGTTTGGAATAAAGCCGTTCTGATCCGGGTGTATAATGGATGGAATAACCTTGGAGAGCCTTGTAGTCAGAATCCTTGAGAGAAGCTTCACACCTGTGTTCAATAACTACATAGGTCTATATGACCCCAAATCTAAGGGGTCTTTACCTTTTTTCAATATTAATATTATTACAGCTTCTCACATTGACTCCGGTAGACTCCCATCTTCCAATGAGTCAGCGAATACCTTCAAAAAGACTAGGGAGGATAACCTCTCTGTATTTACGGTAGAATTCATATGGGAATCCGTCTGACCCGGGGGAGGAATTACTGTAGAGAGAAGTCGACCTCGAGCGATTCCCTTTGGGTATCTGTAAGGACTGGGAGAGAGATGGCATCCAGATAGGAGTCCATCATTTCGTCCGTGATATTATTATCTGCTTTATATAAGTCTGAAAAATGCTTCCAAAAAATTCCCTTTATAAGATCTTGATCCTTAACAATTGTACCCCCTGTTGGGCGGATGTTAGCTATCTGTTTTTTTTTGGTCCTGATTAGAAATCGCCCTCGACAGCAGCTTTCCTGGACGACCCGATTCAGTGAAATATTTTTGACCCTTAAAGAATAACCTCTGCTGGGCCTTATCCAGCAGGAAGTCGGAGTAGGTTTTTTTATTTTCCTCTATCCTTCATGGCTAATGTCGCTGCTTCCTTTAGAGCCTAGCAAAAATCCCCCTCATAAAGGCTTTAAATGCATCCCACACTACTTGGGTTTTAGCTGAGTTGTAATTAATATCCCAAAAACGCACAATTTCCTGTTGTATTAATTAATGATTATCCATTAACGACAACCAATAAGGATTTAATCTAAATGGGGGTCTCACCATACCTTTATCATGAACCATGCAAAGCTCAAGAGAAAAAGGTACATGGTCCGAGAGAGACCTGGCCTCATATCTCATCCGTTTTACATAGCTCATATATTTTTCATTTATTAAGGCCAGATCTATCCTGGACATAGATCTTCCAGATTTGCTTAAACATTACTAAGTTCTTCTTCCCCGCCCCAAGGATCCTCACAAAACCAGATTCCTGACAAGAACGTGCTAAGGGAGACCCTTGGGCAGAAGTATAAGAATCACCCCCCATTGAAATCCTATCTGTAGTGCGATTGAAAACACAATTGAAGTCCCCGTTGACTAAGGTGGGACATTCCGGCCATTGCTCCATAAAGGTTAGCAACGAATTCAGTGCGTATATAGAAAAAGGAGGTGGAATATAGACAAAAGCCAGGATACATAGTTTTCCAGCAAGTTTACCATATAAAAAACTAATCTCCCCTGCTTATCCACCGAAGATGCCTCAGAGACAAAAACAGGACTGAAACTCCTCTAGAATAACTAGTGAAGGTAGAATGGTAAGTCTGTAGAGGCCACTGAACCGCAGGGAAGTCTCCTCAGTCCTCAGTGAAATTAGTCTCCACCAAGCAGACAATCGCTGGTCAATGTCTCCGTACCAGATCAAGAACCACTTGTCTGTTTAATTTATCGCCCAGACCCCGAACATTCCAGGTTAAAATTCTAACTGACATTACATCAGCCAACAGACTCCCAAACTAGGGGATTCTCAATACCCCCAGCCCCCATCTCCCTATCCTATGAGACGCATCGCCTCCCAAAGACCATATTTGCCCCCCCAATCCTCTTGATCTGCAACAGATCTCTCCCCTAGGACCAACCCTCCCCGTCTCAGCCAGCCCCACCACTCTGAAAAAGATAGAAAGAACTACCCTACAGGTATGGCGCCACTCAAGATAGCGTCCTTCAACGCGAATGGCCTCAACACTCCTGAAAAGCAGTCCCAGGTGCTATACCATTTCCATCGCCAACAGGTACAACTGGTTTGTTTTTAAGAAACGCACTTTAAAGCTGGACGGGCTCCGGACATTCGGCATAGTCATTACACAACTTGGCACTTTGCTAATAACCCGGTAAATAAGTCTAAAGGAGTCACCATAGCGATTCACAAATTCCTACTTCACCAAGTGCTGGGTTGTGTTGCCGATCCCGAAGCCCGATACTTAATCCTTTCCATTCTCCTAGGTGGACGCGAATTCACTATTATCAATGCCTACGCTCCTAATCAAAACCAGGTCTCTTTTATTTTAAATTTGGTCGATAGGGCTCTGCCCCTGATCCGCGGAACGGTTATTTTCTGCGAAGATCTTAACCTCACTCTCTATCCCATGCTCGACAATTCCTCTGGACGGGCCTCCCTTTCATACCCTTCCATTAAAAGAGTTGGACTGGCCCTGCTCCAATTACAACTCTCTGACCCATGGCGTATACAACACCCTGCGGACAGGGACTATACTTTTTACTCGGTCCTCACTCTTCATACAGTAGAATAGACTATATTCATATCCCCCAGGCAGCACTCTCATGGTTAGTATCCACCCATATAGGTAACATTCTTTGGTCTGATCATGTCCCGGTACTCTGCTCTCTTAATCTCCCCCTGCTTGTCCAACCGGGCAATGACATGGCGCTTGAATGAATCTCTCCTTCTGGACGCGGTGTGTGCTGCCAATCTCTCCTCCACAGTAGCTAGTTTTCTTTCTGACCATGTGGATGACCACACTCCCCTCCCTGTGAAATGGGAAGCGCTGAAATGTGTGTTACGGGGGGGTCCTTGTCAAGCATGGCTCCCGTCTTAAGAAGGAGAGGGCATTCGCTCTCAAAAATGCACTTGTGAAAGTTACTTCCCTGGAGCTCTCCCATAAACGGGCACTCTCCTTGCCGAGCCTGTCTAGAGGCTCGCCGTCTATTGGAAGCCTCTTAGACGTATGATTCAATCCTGCCGCAGCACATTTTAAGAATACGGCAATAAATGTGGTCGTTTACTGGCGAGAGCCCTGAGGGGGAAGATAGCTGCTTCTCATATCCCAGCTGTGAAGTCCCCTACGGGCCATATGGTCCATACTACTGAGGGGATTGCTGCTTCTTTTCAAACATATTATTCTATGTTATACAATCTCTCTCCTCCTTCCCCAGCCACCGGGCGTTGACCTTAATCCTCAAATTATGATGGTCCTACCCTCTCGGCGGAGCAGTCTGCTAGTTTAGATGCCCCCTTCACCGAGATGGAACTACAAGCAGTCATCAAGTCTTTGTCTGGGGGCAAGAGTCCAGGTCCCGATGGCTTTACGGCGGGGTTTTTTAAATCTTTTTCTGTCCCCCTCATTCCCTATATGCTCCGGGTTTTTAATTCTGTGTCTGTGGGGCTTCTCTTCTCAGCAGAATCGACTGCAGCTCATATTGCGGTCATCCCTAAACCGGGTAAGGACCCCCATTTATGCCCTAGTTACTGTCCTATCTCTCTCCTGAATGTGGACCTGAAAATCTACGCGAAATTGCTAGCCAATAGACTGAATGCCTTCCTGCCCTCCCTCACTTATCCTGACCAAGTGGGGTTTGTGCCAGGAAGGGAGGCCCGTGATAACACCTTGAAAACTTTGGACATCATTAACTATGCTAAATTCAGCAATACTCCACTTATGGTCCTGTCCTTAGATGCCGAGAAGGCTTTCGACCGTATCTCCTGGTCCTCTATTCGTTCTGCTCTCTCGTGTATAGGTGTAAGCTCGGAGTTTATGGAAAAGATTTTTGGCTTATATCAACAACCCTTGGCACACGTGAAGGTCAATGGTTCCCTCTCACTGGCCTTCGCTATTCGCAATGGTACGCGTCAGGGATGCCCGTTGTCTCCCTTACTTTATGTAATGGTCATGGAACATTTGTTGTCTTCCATACGAGCCAACCCGGACATTTCTGGGATTCGGATTGGAGACACCGAGCATAAATGTGCGGCCTTTGCAGACGATCTCCTACTCTACATTACTAACCCTCTTGTTTCTCTCCCATCCTTACTCCAAAAATTGCAAATTTTGGTCAGTGGTCTAATTTTAAGATAAATATGACCAAATCTGAGGCCCTGAATATCACCTTACCTAGCCGCTTAGTTGATACCCTTAAAACATCTTTCCCTTTCTACTGGAATTACCTATCTAGGAGTCAAACTTTCTGCGGATCTCTCCCTCCTCTTTTCCGCTAACTTTACACCCCTACTTCGCACATTCCAGAGGGACCTGGACTCCTGGCAAAAGCGCGACTTTTCCAGGTTTGGCAGAGTCAACATCTTAAAAATGTCTTTATTGCCTAAACTACTTTATCTCTTGCAGACCATCCCTATACGTCTGCCCTCCGCGTTCTGGTCGAACATACGCCGCTGTTTCACGCGGTTTGTTTGGTCGCCAGGCAGACCCCGTATCAAATGGGATGTCCTGACTCATTCTAAGGTACAAGGTGGGCTTGGCCTGCCGGATTGTTGATTGTACTATCACTCTGCCGCATATGCCCGGCTGTTGGACATGATGAGGGTAGACTCTGCCAAAATTTGGGTCCGTATAGCCCGAGATTTATCCCCTGTCTCCATACTAACCCTGCTGTGGCTAGCTGGCACAATCCCGCTTGCCTCTATGCACCTCTCCTTTACTGCAAGGCATACTTTCGCAACCATAGCCTCAATTGGCCATCTCACTTCTCTTATTGAGCCTAGGGGCCCTATGACTCCGATTACAGACCATCCCTCCTTCCCACCAGGACGCTCTTCTGGATCTTTCCTTAACGGTTCTAGGCTTCGGCCGCTTAGATTCTGTCAAGTACTTTCGGGGTCCACTCTGAAACCCCTTTCTCTCTTGGTCGATTCACCACACTCTAGACCCAGACATTCCTTTGAACACTTTCAGCTCCAACATTTCTATTCCTCCCTCTGCAAGACTCACACGTTGACCCGGAGCCTCACGCCATTTGAACAGATGTGCTTGGCCCCATCAGCGGTGTTTAGGGACATTTCGTCCATTTATAAACTGCTTATTTCTCAACGATCCACATCTCTCCCCTCCTTTTGTCGAGCGTGGGAGCAAGAACTGGATAGCTTACCACCTCTCAGTGGACCCGTTGTTTCCTTCTATCCCACAAGGCCTTGATCTCCACTAGAGCGCAAGAAACTAGCTACAAGATCCTGGCGAGGTGGTACAGGGTGCCCTCACTCCTCCATAACTGGTTTCTGACGGTTTCCGATCGGTGCTGGCGATGTCATGTAGAAGAGGGCACGATGATACACATCTGGTGGCACTGTGCCGCCTTACGTCCATTTTGGAACTTTGTGCACAAGACAATACTGGAGATTACGGGTATCCCCGTGCCTAACTTGCCAGAGTCTCTTTTGCTATTTGTTTTCGACCTTACCATCCCAGTGTCACGGCTGTATGTGAGCAACAATAGTATACACAGTAAAAGAGCTACTGACCGGACCCAAACTAGGGAGGATAAAGGGTGACCCCTGTCAGACCCTCAAAGCTCTCCCTATTCTGCTAAAGCACATGCCCGGATCCAAATGGCGGAACGAGGCATGCCCACGTGCCTAAGACTGATGACCACTGTAACCCCTACAATAGCGGAAGAGGCACGGCCACCGGTGCCCTACTCAGTATATGGAGGGAACCGTGGCCACCTCGGATCCAGTCAGAAAATAATCAGGTACACAACAAAGTCTGCACACTTAGCTGAAGGTGTTGCAGCCGCAGAGAAGACGGATCCAAGGACAGCTGGCAATATCCGGAGTGCTTGCTGCAGCAGAACACAGGTCCAGTGAACTGATAGCTACAAGTGAAGATACTAAAGCAAGAGCTACAACTGAAATGAGAACTATAATCCACGCCCTACAATAGGAGGAGGGGTGATATAAAGAGAGGGAAATCAAACGCATGAGGAACAGCTGGGAGGAAGGAAACCAAAAGTAAACAGAGCAGTGAGAACTCCTCCCAGCTCTAGTAGTGACATCATCACAGGGGTGGAGAAACAGAGCTGTGAGAACGTCCCAAAGCTCTGGTAGTGACACCCAGCTTATAAACTCTCCGCGCTAAAATACTGAATTCAGGCCGCGAAGACGGTTATACCCCGTCACTGGAAAACTTCCTCCTCCCCTACGCCAGAAGAATGGTTTGAAGAGATCGCCCTCCATCAGAGAATGGAAGATCTTATTACTATGTTGTCATCTCACTTTACGCGTTTTGTGAGGACATGGGGTCCTTGGGAGGACTTTCGTGCTTCTGACGCGTTCCGGACTGCTCATCTGTGACGCGCTACCTGGATCCCCCTCCCCTGTCCCTACTCCTGTCTCTCCCTATGTTCCTTCTGTTCTTTATTGGGCAGTTTCTGCCCTCTGTTCTACCTCTATTTTATATATTGTTTTATTGTTCATCATACTCCTCGTTTATTTTCGGGGATGTACTTTGTTTATATTGCCTGTATTGATCATACCGATTTCTCTGTCTAAGATGTCTTTCTTATGCGGTCTATGGAGAACGCCTTTCTGTGTCTTTTTGTTCTGCTTGTTATATTGGAAAATTAATAAAACTTGAATGAGAAAAAAAAAAGATAGAAAGAAAAGAATAAAGAAAACCAAAGCGAAAAAGAGCTACTTAGACATTATTCTGATCAAGCCATTCCACAGCAAGATCGGAGGTATCAAAAAAAATGGATTCCACCATTGAAAATAATCCGAAGTTCAGCTGGATAGACAAATACTTAATATCCTTTTCCTGAAGACGTGTTTTTTAACCGCAATAAAGCTAAGTCTCTTTTCTTGGGTCTCCTTAGAAAAGTCCGGAAAAAAGGATAGTTTATTCCCATTGTATAAGATGGGGGACACTCCCTTACCCTTCTCAAAATCATGTCTCTATCTCGCGAGGCCAATATCTTCACCAAGAGTACCCTTGGCTGCCTTCCAGGAATTGGTTCATCCCCAGGAACCCGATGTGCCCTCTCCACCATAAACATTGGAGAAAAGTGTTCCTTTCCAAACTTCTCCAAAATCAACATTTGTATCATTTGAACAGGATTTTTTTCTTCTGTGCCCTCAGGTAGCCCCAAAATTATCACATTACATCTCCTCGGGCTATCCTCCAAATCAAGCACTTTTTTTTTTAAACATGTTAAGTTCTATCTTCAGAGTGGAGGTTTCGGTTTTAAGTGCTTTGAATTCATTCTGTAGGAACCCCACGGTCTTTTCTATAGTGGTAACTCTGTCCCGAATCTTGGAAACATCATTCCTTATAAGGGCCACATCAGACTGGATTGTCCCAAGCTGCGTTGAAAGATCATGTATTAATTCTCCATGTTTTTTTTTTTACCACCACCAATATTTCTTCATTGGATAGGTCTCCTTCCTCCACCCGCTCCACTTCCTCACCTTGGGAGAGATCATCCAGTGTTTCTTCCACTGAAGTTCCGACATTCTTATTTTTTTTATGATCGATATCCTGCAACCCTTTTTTGTCCTGCTCTTGTACTAATATTTGGGGATTTCAAAAACAGGTAAATTTTTGCCGATTACAACGGTCTCTGGCCTGTTTTTGACCCAGAGAAGTCCGCTGAACGCCTGTTTTGCTTAGGGCCCTTTTTTTTCTTTCTTTCTTCCTCACCTTTCTCCTTTTAAGATTTTTTATAAAACATTTTTTTCCCCTTTTTGCCCCTTCTTCCCCCCCCCTCTTCTCTTTCATTTAAACTATTTATATGTTAGGCCTTTCTTTCTGAGAAGTACAATAGGCACAACAAAAGAATAGGAAAAAACAGCAAAAATAAGTCCAAAATAGAAAGATTTCCCCAATCTTGGTCTACTTCTTATGGGGGATCAGCAGGGCACAGTAGTCCAGTGGGAGACGGCACACACAGCAGTGAAATCCACAAGACAGGCAAGATGGAAACGCCGGCGGCCACACCAAGGGTAGCAGCCGGATCAAGGTTTTATAAAACCATCACAACCTCTTCGGCGGTTTTCTGGTTTATATTGGTCCTTAGCCTTGGTGATTGGTGCACGGAAGAGACGGCAGCCATTGTCCCTCTGGTTTACACAGTCCCTCCCTGTAATGTAGAGATAAATCCAATCCTTCGTTTCTATAGCGCTGCCTATGTGAGTGTCAGTCTTCACTGTAGCTCTGGCATTTTATTCCGGATGCGGAAGGAATAGATGAAGGAGTGCAGAACAAAAGGAATGTGTGGAGGAACGGGCTAAAATTCCTCCAAGCCGATGTGCAGGACTACAAGGCGGTCACTGCAGATACTGAAAGAAAGGGTTCACAAACTTTCACCTCTCACAGACATCTGATTTCGGAGCGTTTTCCTCCAGGTCTAAAATTTGTGACTCATTTTTTTGATTCGGTTTTTTATCTACTTTTAGGATTTGTGTGAAAATCTGATGTTGTTTTAAGTCAAATTTAGGCGGAAATATAAAAAGTTCTGAAGGGTTCACAAACTTTCAAGCACGGCTGTATTATATCTCGCCGATCTCACCGTGTGTCTGATTTACATAACAATGGCAGATCCCCTCCCCCGCCCACGCACACACAAGGCTTTTCAGCGCCGCGCAGTTGTCTCCTTTCAGATAAACCGACCAAAATCTGGGAGAATAATAGAAAAGTCTAAATATTTCTTCTGACAAAGAGTCACATTCAGCGATAGAAGCTTTCATGGCTGCGGCAATAAGCGCCGGAACATTTCAGGAAGGCATTAGCCCCGCCCACCGCGACGCCTTTGTCGTGAAGTGTTTGTCTCATGCGGGAGATGGAAGAAGTGAAAACATTCAAGGAATGTCAGAAGAATTCTCTGCTCCTACTCGTCCCCGAGAATGTAAAAAGAGCGAACGGCGGATCAACCGCGACTTGTAGCAGACAGTATCACACAGGATAGGATTAGATACACAGCTCAGCAGACAGTATCACACAGGATAGGATTAGATACACAGCTCAGCAGACAGTATCACACAGGATAGGATTAGATACACAGCTCAGCAGACAGTATCACACAGGATAGGATTAGATACACAGCTCAGCAGACAGTATCACACATGATAGGATTAGATACACAGCTCAGCAGACAGTATCACACAGGATAGGATTAGATACACAGCTCAGCAGGCAGTATCACACAGGATAGGATTAGATACACAGCTCAGCAGACAGTATCACACAGGATAGGATTAGATACACAGCTCAGCAGACGGTATCACACATGACAGGATTAGATACACAGCTCAGCAGACAGTATCACATAGGATAGGATTAGATACACAGCTCAGCAGACAGTATCACACAGGATAGGATTAGATACACAGCTGTTCAGCAGACAGTATCACACAGGATAGGATTAGATACACAGCTCAGCAGACAGTATCACACAGGATAGGATTAGATACACAGCTCAGCAGACAGTATCACACAGGATAGGATTAGATACACAGCTCAGCAGACAGTATCACACAGGATAGGATTAGATACACAGCTCAGCAGACAGTATCACACAGGATAGGATTAGATACACAGCTCTGCAGACAGTATCACACAGGATAGGATTAGATACACAGCTCAGCAGACAGTATCACACAGGATAGGATTAGATACACAGCTCAGCAGACAGTATCACACAGGATAGGATTAGATACACAGCTCTGCAGACAGTATCACACAGGATAGGATTAGATACACAGCTCAGCAGACAGTATCACACAGGATAGGATTAGATACACAGCTCAGCAGACAGTATCACACAGGATAAGATTAGATACATGGCTCAGCAGTCTGTATCACACAGGATAGGATTAGATACACAGCTCAGCAGACAGTATCACACAGGATAGGATTAGATACACAGCTCAGCAGACAGTATCACACAGGATAGGATTAGATACACAGCTCAGCAGACTGTATCACACAGGATAGGATTAGATACACAGCTCAGCAGACAGTATCACACAGGACAGGATTAGATACACAGCTCAGCAGACAGTATAACATAGGATAGGATTAGATACACAGCTCAGCAGACAGTATGACACAGGATAGGATTAGATACACAGCTCAGCAGACAGTATCACACGGGATAGGATTAGATACACAGCTCAGCAGATAGTATCACACAGGATAGGATTAGATACACAGCTCAGCAGACAGTATCACACAGGATAGGATTAGATACACAGCTCAGCAGACACTATCACACAGGATAGGATTAGATACACAGCTCAGCAGACAGTATCACACAGTATAAGATTAGATACACAGCTCAGCAGAGAGTATCACACAGGACAGGATTAGATACACAGCTCAGCAGACTGTATCACACAGGATAGGATTAGATACACAGCTCAGCAGACAGTATCACACAGGATAGGATTAGATACACAGCTCTGCAGACAGTATCACACAGGATAAGATTAGATACACAGTCAGCAGACAGTATCACACAGGATAGGATTAGATACACAGCTCAGCAGACAGTATCACACAGGATAGGATTAGATACACAGCTCAGCAGACAGTATCACACAGGATAGGATTAGATACACAGCTCAGCAGACAGTATCACACAGGATAGGATTAGATACATAGCTCAGCAGACAGTATCACACATGATAGGATTAGATACACAGCTCAGCAGACAGTATCACACAGGATAGGATTAGATACACAGCTCTGCAGACAGTATCACACAGGATAGGATTAGATACACAGCTCAGCAGACAGTATCACACAGGATAGGATTAGATACACAGCTCAGCAGACAGTATCACATAGGATAGGATTAGATACACAGCTCAGCAGACAGTATCACACAGGATAGGATTAGATACACAGCTCAGCAGGCAGTATCACACAGGATAGGATTAGATACACAGCTCAGCAGACAGTATCACACAGGATAGGATTAGATACACAGCTCAGCAGACAGTATCACACAGGATAGGATTAGATACACAGCTCAGCAGACAGTATCACACTGGAGAGGATTAGATACACAGCTCAGCAGACAGTATAGCACAGGATAGGATTAGATACACAGCTCAGCAGACAGTATCACACTGGAGAGGATTAGATACACAGCTCAGCAGACAGTATCACACAGGATAGGATTAGATACACAGCTCTCCTGTGTAGTTATGGACTCCACCACGTTTCTTCCTAAATCTCATCGGAGAACATTACGGTAAATCCTATAATTACACGTCCCATTCACTTCACTTTGGGCGGTAAGCAGGGCGACAACTGCCTGGGTAACATTTGTGTGATGGTTGTCGGTGTGTCGCGTGCGTCAGGCGATCCGGTGTCATAGAGACACAATTGTTGCTGGTCAGTGACCCTGAAGAGCCATTGTGGACACCTCCATCTTCATTCATCTCAGACCGCCTCTCCACCCCCCGAGCTGATCAGTAAACAGCAGCGGTCTGTACATTACCCGACAGGTCACTTTAGCGGTCGCCCTCATTTTAAGGCAGTTAATTGAATTGCTTGATTCGTGTAAATGCCGCATCATAAAAGTGCGAATAACGATTCTGCAGATAATGAAATGGGCTCGGAGCTTAATATGACGGCGGTACAAGGAAAAATATCCGGAGGGAACAGTGATTATGACTCGTATTACATTACTAGTCTGTACTGTGCACCTGGCGTGTGCGCGGGTCTACAACGTCCAGCAGGAATTCAGAAGATGCAAGAAGACAAAAGCTGAAAGATTATTCAGGAACGAGGAGGTAACGCGCTTCAGTCCTTTAATCCTAGTAGAACAGATATCTGATGGGTAGAGTTACCCTGCAGAAGAATGATGTGCCTCTTAATAATTGCAGAGCATCTAAAGCGAGCAGGGGAGAGATTAAGACCGAGATGTAAAGCGCCATCTTCATAAATGTCCCTCTAACTGTTTACAATCTCCATAAATCACTGAGTGGTAAAGACCAATGATCAGTAATAATGCCGCAATCAGCGAGAGTGAACTGCCAGCATCATGCTGCTAAATATCCATTGTGAGCCAACAAATCGCATCAAGATACCACAATCCAGACGTCCTCAGGTGTATGCGGTAATGGTCATTGTATCATATATTATACTCCAGAGCTGCATTCACCATTCTGCTGGTGCAGTCACAGTGTACATACATTACTTATCCTGTACTGATCCTGAGTTACATCCTGTATTATACTCCAGAGCTGCACTCACTATTCTGCTGGTGCAGTCACTGTGTACATACATTACTTATCCTGTACTGATCCTGAGTTACATCCTGCATTATACTCCAGAGCTGTACTCACTATTCTGCTGGTGCAGTCACTGTGTACATACATTACTTATCCTGTACTGATCCTGAGTTACATCTGTATTATACTCCAGAGCTGCACTCACTATTCTGCTGGTGCAGTCACTGTGTACACACATTACTTATCCTGTACTGATCCTGAGTTACATCCTGTATTATACTCCAGAGCTGCACTCACTATTCTGGTGGTGCAGTCACTGTGTACATACATTACTTATCCTGTACTGACCCTGAGTTACATCCTGTATTATACTCCAGAGCTGCACTCACTATTCTGCTGGTGCAGTCACTGTGTACATACATTACTTATCCTGTACGGATCCTGAGTTACATCCTGTATTATACTCCATAGCTGCACTCACTATTCTGCTGGTGCAGTCACTGTGTACATACATTACTTATCCTGTACTGATCCTGAGTTACATCCTGTATTATACCCCAGAGCTGTACTCACTATTCTGCTGGTGCAGTCACTGTGTACATACATTACTTATCCTGTACTGATCCGGAGTTACATCCTGTATTATACTCCAGAGCTGCACTCACTATTCTGCTGGTGCAGTCACTGTGTACATACATTACTTATCCTGTACTGATCCTGAGTTACATCCTGTATTATACCCCAGAGCTGTACTCACTATTCTGCTGGTGCAGTCACTGTGTACATACATTACTTATCCTGTACTGATCCTGATTTACATCCTGTATTATACTCCAGAGCTGCACTCACTATTCTGCTGGAGCAGTCACTGTGTACATACATTACTTATCCTGTACTGATCCTGAGTTACATCTGTATTATACTCCAGAGCTGCACTCACTATTCTGCTGGTGCAGTCACTGTGCACATACATTACTTATCCTGTACTGATCCTGAGTTACATCCTGTATTATACTCCAGAGCTGCACTCACTATTCTGCTGGTGCAGTCACTGTGTACATACATTACTTATCCTGTACTGATCCTGAGTTACATCCTGTATTATACTCCAGAGCTGCACTCACTATTCTGCTGGTGCAGTCACTGTGTACATACATTACTTATCCTGTACTGATCCTGAGTTACATCCTGTATTATACTCCAGAGCTGCACTCACTATTCTGCTGGTGCAGTCACTGTGTACATACATTACTTATCCTGTACTGATCCTGAGTTACATCCTGTATTATACTCCAGAGCTGCACTCACTATTCTGCTGGTGCAGTCACTGTGTACATACTGTACATTACTTACCCTGTACTGATCCTGAGTTACATCCTGTATTATACTCCAGAGCTGCACTCACTATTCTGCTGGTGCAGTCACTGTGTACATACATTACTTATCCTGTACTGATCCTGAGTTACATCCTGTATTATACTCAAGAGCTGCACTCACTATTCTGCTGGTGCAGTCACTGTGTACATACATTACTTATCCTGTACTGATCCTGAGTTACATCCTGTATTATACTCCAGAGCTGCACTCACTATTCTGCTGGTGCAGTCACTGTGTACATACATTACTTATCCTGTACTGATCCTGAGTTCCATCCTGTATTATACTCCAGAGCTGCACTCACTATTCTGCTGGTGCAGTCACTGTGTACATACATTACTTATCCTGTACTGATCCTGAGTTCCATCCTGTATTATACTCCAGAGCTGCACTCACTATTCTGCTGGTGCAGTCACTGTGTACATACATTACTTATCCTGTACTGATCCTGAGTTCCATCCTGTATTATACTCCAGAGCTGCGCTCACTATTCTGCTGGTGCAGTCACTGTGTACATACATTACTTATCCTGTACTGATCCTGAGTTACATCCTGTATTATACTCCAGAGCTGCACTCACTAGTCTGCTGGTGCAGTCACTGTGTACATACATTACTTATCCTGTACCGATCCTGAGTTACATCCTGTATTATACTCCAGAGCTGCACTCACTATTCTGCTGGTGCAGTCACTGTGTACATACATTACTTATCCTGTACTGATCCTGAGTTACATCCTGTATTATACTCCAGAGCTGCACTCACTATTCTGCTGGTGCAGTCACTGTGTACAGACATTACTTATCCTGTACTGATCCTGAGTTACATCCTGTATTATACTCCAGAGCTGCACTCACTATTCTGCTGGTGCAGTCACTGTGTACATACATTACTTATCCTGTACTGATCCTGAGTTACTTCCTGTATTATACTCCAGAGCTGCACTCACTATTCTGCTGGTGCAGTCACTGTGTACATACATTACTTATCCTGTACTGATCCTGAGTTACATCCTGTATTATACTCAAGAGCTGCACTCACTATTCTGCTGGTGCAGTCACTGTGTACATACATTACTTATCCTGTACTGATCCTGAGTTACATCCTGTATTATACTCCAGAGCTGCACTCACTATTCTGCTGGTGCAGTCACTGTGTACATACATTACTTATCCTGTACTGATCCTGAGTTACATCCTGTATTATACTCCAGAGCTGCACTCACTATTCTGCTGGTGCAGTCACTGTGCACATACATTACTTATCCTGTACTGATCCTGAGTTCCTCTGTATTATACTCCAGAGCTGCACTCACTATTCTGCTGGTGCAGTCACTGTGTACATACATTACTTATCCTGTACTGATCCTGAGTTCCATCCTGTATTATACTCCAGAGCTGCACTCACTATTCTGCTGGTGCAGTCACTGTGTACATACATTACTTATCCTGTACTGATCCTGAGTTCCATCCTGTATTATACTCCAGAGCTGCACTCACTATTCTGCTGGTGCAGTCACTGTGTACATACATTACTTATCCTGTACTGATCCTGAGTTCCATCCTGTATTATACTCCAGAGCTGCACTCACTATTCTGCTGGTGCAGTCACTGTGTACATACATTACTTATCCTGTACTGATCCTGAGTTACATCCTGTATTATACTCCAGAGCTGCACTCACTATTCTGCTGGTGCAGTCACTGTGTACATACATTACTTATCCTGTACTGATCCTGAGTTCCATCCTGTATTATACTCCAGAGCTGCGCTCACTATTCTGCTGGTGCAGTCACTGTGTACATACATTACTTATCCTGTACTGATCCTGAGTTACATCCTGTATTATACTCCAGAGCTGCACTCACTAGTCTGCTGGTGCAGTCACTGTGTACATACATTACTTATCCTGTACCGATCCTGAGTTACATCCTGTATTATACTCCAGAGCTGCACTCACTATTCTGCTGGTGCAGTCACTGTGTACATACATTACTTATCCTGTACTGATCCTGAGTTACATCCTGTATTATACTCCAGAGCTGCACTCACTATTCTGCTGGTGCAGTCACTGTGTACATACATTACTTATCCTGTACTGATCCTGAGTTACATCCTGCATTATACTCCAGAGCTGCACTCACTATTCTGCTGGTGCAGTCACTGTGTACAGACATTACTTATCCTGTACTGATCCTGAGTTACATCCTGTATTATACTCCAGAGCTGCACTCACTATTCTGCTGGTGCAGTCACTGTGTACATACATTACTTATCCTGTACTGATCCTCAGTAACATCCTGTATTATACTCCAGAGCTGCACTCACTATTCTGCTGGTGCAGTCACTGTGTACATACATTACTTATCCTGTACTGATCCTGAGTTACATCCTGTATTATACTCCAGAGCTGCACTCACTATTTTGCTGGTGCAGTCACTGTGTACATACATTACTTATCCTGTACTGATCCTGAGTTACATCCTGTATTATACTCCAGAGCTGCACTCACTATTTGTCACGGCCATGGCTATGACCGTGACTCCTGAACCGCATGCGGTTGTCAGCGGTTTTCTTTGGTGTTCAATCACAGGTGAGGGCTGTGGTATTTGCCTCACCTGTGGTTGCCGCTGGCAACAGTGTGTATGTGGCAGCGTAGCAGGCTGAGCTGTGCCATTGCAGCTCGCTACGTTGTGCATGCGGTTTTGTGTTATGTGTGTATGTGTGCACTTCCTTTTTATGTTATTGTGTGCACGTCTCCTTTAAGTGGTGTTTTCCCTTCCCTGGTGTTGGAAGGGTTAATCTCCTTCCTAGTGTGTGTGTGCACTGGGTGTGTCCGACTGTGGGGTGTGGCTTCTTGGCCTATAAAGCCTCACTGCTTTTGCAGGCCTGCAGGTTGCTTCAGCCATGCTTAGCTGAGAGCAGCCTCATGTCTTTATTACCTGCCAGTAAGAGCCACCCCTGTGGTCATAACCATAATGTCGCTTTAAGTTATTTCTAGTTATGTGTGATGTTTTATATGTGATTTTGTGCAGCTATGGATCTGGGTCCCTGTGTGGGGATGCGCTTGTGATCTGCACCCTGCTTACACAGGGATCCAGTCAGCAAGGCTGTGGCAGGTAGGTGGAACTCTTTGTTCACTTGCCATATCCATAGAGCTGTTTATGTCTCCCCTTTTCCTGCAGCTTGGCCGTTGAGACTCCTGCTCCTCCGTGTCTAGGAGGAGTGGGCTTGTCTTACTCAGCTCCTAGGTGAGGGCCATCTTGAGGGCTAGCAGGGACTTTTAGGTTCCGGAGCATGAGCCCTCCTACCATCAAGGTTGGCTCATGTAGCTAGGAGCCAGGGTCAGGTTAGGGATGCGTTTAGGAGGTGACCTGCTCCCTAATCCTGTCTTCATGGCCAAGCAGCCGTAACATCACCGGGCTCCACACGGCTGAGGATTTCCCCCATCCTCAGCCGTGACACTATTCTGCTGGTGCAGTCACTGTGTACATACATTACTTATCCTGTACTGATCCTGAGTTACATCCTGTATTATACTCCAGAGCTGCACTCACTATTTTGCTGGTGCAGTCACTGTGTACATACATTACTTATCCTGTACTGATCCTGAGTTACATCCTGTATTATACTCCAGAGCTGCACTCACTATTCTGCTGGTGCAGTCACTGTGTACATACATTACTTACCCTGTACTGATCCTGAGTTACATCCTGCATTATACTCCAGAGCTGCACTCACTATTCTGCTGGTGCAGTCACTGTGTACATACATTACTTATCCTGTACTGATCCTGAGTTACATCCTGTATTATACTCCAGAGCTGCACTCACTATTCTGCTGGTGCAGTCACTGTGTACATACATTACTTATCCTGTACTGATCCTCAGTAACATCCTGTATTATACTCCAGAGCTGCACTCACTATTCTGCTGGTGCAGTCACTGTGTACATACATTACTTATCCTGTACTGATCCTGAGTTACATCCTGTATTATACTCCAGAGCTGCACTCACTATTTTGCTGGTGCAGTCACTGTGTACATACATTACTTATCCTGTAATGATCCTGAGTTACATCCTGTATTATACTCCAGAGCTGCACTCACTATTTGTCACGGCCATGGCTATGACCGTGACTCCTGAACCGCATGCGGTTGTCAGCGGTTTTCTTTGGTGTTCAATCACAGGTGAGGGCTGTGGTATTTGCCTCACCTGTGGTTGCCGCTGGCAACAGTGTGTATGTGGCAGCGTAGCAGGCTGAGCTGTGCCATTGCAGCTCGCTACGTTGTGCATGCGGTTTTGTGTTATGTGTGTATGTGTGCACTTCCTTTTTATGTTATTGTGTGCACGTCTCCTTTAAGTGGTGTTTTCCCTTCCCTGGTGTTGGAAGGGTTAATCTCCTTCCTAGTGTGTGTGTGCACTGGGTGTGTCCGACTGTGGGGTGTGGCTTCTTGGCCTATAAAGCCTCACTGCTTTTGCAGGCCTGCAGGTTGCTTCAGCCATGCTTAGCTGAGAGCAGCCTCATGTCTTTATTACCTGCCAGTAAGAGCCACCCCTGTGGTCATAACCATAATGTCGCTTTAAGTTATTTCTAGTTATGTGTGATGTTTTATATGTGATTTTGTGCAGCTATGGATCTGGGTCCCTGTGTGGGGATGCGCTTGTGATCTGCACCCTGCTTACACAGGGATCCAGTCAGCAAGGCTGTGGCAGGTAGGTGGAACTCTTTGTTCACTTGCCATATCCATAGAGCTGTTTATGTCTCCCCTTTTCCTGCAGCTTGGCCGTTGAGACTCCTGCTCCTCCGTGTCTAGGAGGAGTGGGCTTGTCTTACTCAGCTCCTAGGTGAGGGCCATCTTGAGGGCTAGCAGGGACTTTTAGGTTCCGGAGCATGAGCCCTCCTACCATCAAGGTTGGCTCATGTAGCTAGGAGCCAGGGTCAGGTTAGGGATGCGTTTAGGAGGTGACCTGCTCCCTAATCCTGTCTTCATGGCCAAGCAGCCGTAACATCACCGGGCTCCACACGGCTGAGGATTTCCCCCATCCTCAGCCGTGACACTATTCTGCTGGTGCAGTCACTGTGTACATACATTACTTATCCTGTACTGATCCTGAGTTACATCCTGTATTATACTCCAGAGCTGCACTCACTATTTTGCTGGTGCAGTCACTGTGTACATACATTACTTATCCTGTACTGATCCTGAGTTACATCCTGTATTATACTCCAGAGCTGCACTCACTATTCTGCTGGTGCAGTCACTGTGTACATACATTACTTACCCTGTACTGATCCTGAGTTACATCCTGCATTATACTCCAGAGCTGCACTCACTATTCTGCTGGTGCAGTCACTGTGTACATACATTACTTATCCTGTACTGATCCTGAGTTACATCCTGTATTATACTCCAGAGCTGCACTCACTATTCTGCTGGTGCAGTCACTGTGTACATACATTACTTATCCTGTACTGATCCTCAGTAACATCCTGTATTATACTCCAGAGCTGCACTCACTATTCTGCTGGTGCAGTCACTGTGTACATACATTACTTATCCTGTACTGATCCTGAGTTACATCCTGTATTATACTCCAGAGCTGCACTCACTATTTTGCTGGTGCAGTCACTGTGTACATACATTACTTATCCTGTAATGATCCTGAGTTACATCCTGTATTATACTCCAGAGCTGCACTCACTATTCTGCTGGTGCAGTCACTGTGTACATACATTACTTACCCTGTACTGATCCTGAGTTACATCCTGCATTATACTCCAGAGCTGCACTCACTATTCTGCTGGTGCAGTCACTGTGTACATACATTACTTATCCTGTACTGATCCTGAGTTACATCCTGTATTATACTCCAGAGCTGCACTCACTATTCTGCTGGTGCAGTCACTGTGTACATACATTACTTATCCTGTACTGATCCTGAGTTACATCCTGTATTATACTCCAGAGCTGCACTCACTATTCTGCTGGTGCAGTCACTGTGTACATACTGTACATTACTTACCCTGTACTGATCCTGAGTTACATCTTGTATTATACTCCAGAGCTGCACTCACTATTCTGCTGGTGCAGTCACTGTGTACATACATTACTTATCCTGTACTGATCCTGAGTTACATCCTGTACTATACTCCAGAGCTGCACTCACTATTCTGCTGGTGCAGTCACTGTGTACATACATTACTTACCCTGTACTGATCCTGAGTTACATCCTGTATTATACTCCAGAGCTGCACTCACTATTCTGCTGGTGCAGTCACTGTGTACATACATTACTTATCCTGTACTGATCCTGAGTTACATCCTGTATTATACTCCAGAGCTGCACTCACTATTCTGCTGGTGCAGTCACTGTGTACATACATTACTTACCCTGTACTGATCCTGAGTTACATCCTGCATTATACTCCAGAGCTGCACTCACTATTCTGCTGGTGCAGTCACTGTGTACATACATTACTTATCCTGTACTGATCCTGAGTTACATCCTGTATTATACTCCAGAGCTGCACTCAAGTTCATTCTGAATGAGATCTGGGGTTTGGAGATACAGCGGCTTGATGTTTTTAGCCCTCACCCGCGCACTCTGTAGTCTGATTGTATAATGCGGGGGAGCAGGAGATAATGGCCTTCTTAAAATAACGCTGATAAATGAATATTTCTAATTACAGGAACTGATACAAATAATTGGATTAAACAGACAATAGATTTAACAATTGAAAATTGCAATTACTTTTAACTATCTCTTATTTCAGCCATTTATATTTCCTGCAATTTTCATTAATGAACTTTCATTAATGAAATTCTAGTATTAAAGGGGTCGTCCGGAGGCACAGAGCACATGACCAGCGCTCTCCGGCTGGGGGGCCACTTTTTTTATTCAGGTTTTGATGCCAGAAGTGGATTAGAAAGGAGAAGTTTCTTTCCTACATAAGTCGCCTCCATTTATCATTTCTTCCTGGATTCAAAATCTGAAGATGGAAATCCAGTCTGATAGAAGGAAAGCGTTAATTAGATGACATCATTAGCAAGGTGCCCTGATCACAAGTGGCGCATTGGTCATGCAATGCCTGAAGTTAACCCCTTCTACCCAGGGCCAGTTTTCGCCCTTCTGTCCACACCATTTTTTGCAAATCTGACGCGTCACTTTATGTGGTAATAGCTTTGGAACGTTTTTACTTATCCAGGCCATTCTGAGATTGCTTTCTCATGACACATTGTACTTCATGACAGTCATAAGTTTGAGTCAATATATTTCACCTTTATTTATGAAAAAATCTCAAATTTACCAAATATTTAGAAAAATTGCCAATTTTCAAAATTTCAATTTCTCTGCTTTTAAAACAGAAAGTGATACCTCATAAAAAATTATTACTTAACATTCCCCATATGTCTACTTTATGTTGGCATCATTTAGTAAATGTCAATTTATTGTTTTAGGACGTTAGAAGGCTTAGAAGTTTAGAAGCAATTCTTAAAATTTTTAAGAAAATTTCCAAAACCCACTTTTTATGGACCAGTTCAGGTCTGAAGTCACTTTGTGGGGCTCACATAGTGGAAACCCCCCATAAATGACCCCATTCTAGAAACTACACCCCTCAAGGTATTCAAAACTGATTTTACAACCTTTGTTAACCCTTTAGGTGTTCCACAAGAATTAAAGGACAATGGAGATTAAATTTCTAAATTTCACTTTTTTGGCAGATTTTCCATTTTAATACATCTTTTTCTTTAACACATCAAGGGTTAACAGATAAACAAAACTCAATATTTATTACCCTGATTCTGCGGTTCACAGAAACACCCCATATGTGGTCGTAAACTGAAATAAGGGAGCGCCGCATGGTTTTTGGAAGGCAGATTTTGCTGGACTGGTTTTTAGATGCCATGTCCCATTTGAAGCCCCCCAGATGCACCCCTACAGTAGAAACTCCCAAAAAGTGACCCCATTTTGGAAACTACGGGATAAGGGGACAGTTTTATTGGTACTATTTTGGGGTACATATGATTTTTAATTGCTCTATATGAAGTTTTTTGTGAGCCAAGGTACCGTTTTTATTTTTTAATTTTTATAACATTCCTCTGACAGGTTAGATCATGTGCTATATTTATAGAGCAGGTTGTTACGGATGCGATGATATCAAATATGTCTACTTTCTTTGTTTCACTTTTACATAATAAAGCATTTTTATTTATTTTTTTATTGTTTTTATGTCTTCATTTTCTGAACGTCTAATTTTTTTATTTTTCTGCCGATCATCTTGTGCAGGGGCTCGTTTTTTGCAGGAAGAGTTGACGTTTTTATTGGTACCATTTTTGGGTGCATATTTTTTGATCATTCATTATTTTACTTTATGGAGCAAGGTGACCAAAAAAATTGGTAATTTTGGCACAGTTTTTAGTTATTTATTTTTACAGCGTTCACCTGAGGGGTTAGGTCATGTGACATTTCTATAGAGCAGATCGTTACGGACGTGGAAATACCTAATATGTATACTTTTTCTTATTTATTTAAGTTCTACACAATAATAGCATTTTTGAAACAAAAAAAATGATTACGCCTTTTTGATCGCTTGGTGTTACAATTTTTGTGATGTAAGGTGATAAAAAAATTGCTTTTTTGGCACAGTTTTTTTTTCACTGGGTTCATATGAGGGGTTAGGTCATGTGATATTTTTATAGAGCAGGTTGCTATGGACGCGGCGATACCTAATATGTATACTTTTTTAAAATTTATTTCACTTTAACACAATAATAGCATATTTGAAACAAAAAAAATTATGTTTTAGTGTCTCCATGTTCTGAGAGCTATAGTTTTTTGAGCAATTTTTTTATGTAGGGGCTCATTTTTTCTGAGATGAAGTGATGGTTTTATTGGTACTATTTTGTGGGACATATGCCTTTTTGATCACTTGGTGTTGCACTTTTTGTGATGTAAGGTGACAAAAATGGCTTTTTTTGAAACAGTTTTTATTTTATTTTTGTATGGTGTTTATCAGACAGGGTGGATCATGTGATATATTTATAGAGCCAGTCGTTATGGACGTGGTGATACCTAATATGTGTTTTTTTTTTTTATTATAAAATCTGGGGATAGGGGCGTTTTTTTAATCTTTTTATTACTTGAAACTTTATTTTTTTTATTAAAAACACATTTTTTAAACTTTTTTTTAAACTTTATTTCTGTCCCTCTCTGGGACTTTT